>NC_069502.1:889949282-890019282 GCF_027579735.1 Bombina bombina
TTAGAACTCATTGTTGCCGCCACCTTTAAGTTAATGATTTAATTGAGTTCAGCTGTTTTGTGTTGCCTGATAATAAACACAACCTTTTGGGTCAACAAAATTGGGTCTTTTCCCAATTTTCCATCTAGGAGCCTGATATTCAAAGTCTTTCTGGGATGGAGAGAAATCAAGCAAAATCTTTGTGATTTTTTTTAGACCTTACTGTATATTGCAATGTAGGTGTCTCTTCTTCATTAAAAAAAAAAAAATATATATCTTTCAAATTAAAATGTGTGTTTCTTACATTTTAAGGGACATCTCCAGACGAGATATCTTAGATCATCTCACATGAGCAGCGAGCTTTTGAATATCAGGCCCAAAGTGTCTTATTCATAGGGGGGAAAGGTTTGTTTTTAATGGTTGTGTTCTAGGATAACTCAGATTCATACTATAGAGCATTTAATCCCTTATGTGTCATCAATAATAGACAGGCATTGCAACTTGAATGAATGTGGGATATGTTTTGCCTGTGTAAAATTATTTTTAGTATTTATATTTTTTGTCTTTAAAGAATCCCAATGTGTTTGCATGAAACAAGGATCTATAGATACATAATGCCTTGTCTAAATCTATATCCTGCATTAGGTCAGATTACAAGTGGTGCGCTAATCTTTTTTTTCCGCTCATACGCATAAACTGTTCAAAGTAAACTTTAAAAGCAGACAGGTTAGGGCACATATTACCAGTTAAAAGTAAATTGTTTGCGTGTGAGCGAAACCTGGTGCGCACTAACTTATATTGCAACTGTGTTAACTTCTTCCCATAGACTTTAATTGAGCTTGCAGAACAAAAAAAGAAAAAAAAAACACTTATCGCTCGTGCACTAACCCAACACTGTGTTAGACCTACAGTGCTAAACCCAAAGGTAGTTATAAATATTTTGCATTTCAATGTTCTTTACATAAAATATTTTTTTCTCTCATATATATATATATATACATATATATATAAACAGTATATATATATATATATATATATATATATATATACATATACAGTATATATATATATATATATATATATATATATATATATATATATATATATACACATATATATACACAGTATATATATACTTTTTATATGTATATAAATATATACATACAAAACACGGAAGAGGACTGTACTCTCAGACTGGACTGGGTACACATCCTATGACCCTGCAACATGCTCAGCCCTGGGTGCACAATAGCACTCTCGGTAAGCTGTGCTGTCTCCAGAGTCACAGGCAGTTAACCCCAGAGAAGTATGGATGCAAAGCCCATAGGGGAAATTACAAAATAAATTAATACAACACAGAGAGAAAGTTCAGCACTAACTTGCAAGCTGTCAGCTAAGACTAAAAGCAAAACTAGAAGAGTTAGTTACCGCATCTGGCCAAATGGGACAAGCCCAGGTATGTGTTTGGTGCTTTACAGAGTGCTTGAATACAGAGTCTTTGACTACATTCACCTATGTGTCTTTAATCAAACAATCTATATAGCATGAAACACATCAGAATGATTTTGAAACCTTTTACGTACTAATATTCAAAATCTTTCCGCGAGCATATGCGCAAGAGTCTTACAATGATTTTTTCCATTAAATGCGGAGCATCTAAAACATATTTTTTTATACAGAAGACAATTGCTTTTCTTCAGTGTTACTGCGTCTACAAGACTGTTAGAAAATTCTATGAAACATAACAGATCCTACAAAATTAGCTATTACAAAAAAATTTAGAGATGGACTTAAAGTTAAAATTGTCATTGCTAAAGGATTTTTAAATTCAACAGTTCAAGGTTGGAGAATTACTTTGGGCTATTTTTTTGTATGTATTCAATAACATTATACAAGAAAAAAATCATTAAATAAGGGAGTTCATGCTGTATAATTAAAAGAACATTAAACTCCAAGGTCCTGATGATCAAAAGCTCCCCAACATGAAAGGGACCTTTTGTTGGGATGTAGGAGTCTCTCCTCCATACCAATAACCCTGCATAACAAGATAACCATCTCTCAGGCTAAAATCTGCATTTCTTAAATTCTCTGAGGGACCTCACTGTACTGATGAGAAATGTCATTCCTCAAAAAGGGCGAGATTACTAGTGAAGCGCTATTTATTGCTCTTGCTCTGCTCGAAGTAAGCTTTTTACGAGTGTAGGGTAGCGCATGAATTGCAAGTTGAAAGTAAAAAGTTTTTGCATGATCATTAACCCGACGTGCGCAAATGTTAACGTATTCCCCCATAGGCTTCAATGGAATGCTACTTGTGCGCAAACCCAATCGCATTTAATCAAAGTGCGCGAACCCAACATAAAATATGAATACTTCACATTCCAATGTTCTTCACATAGCATGTGATGTTTATATGATGTTTTTTTGTAAATATATATATATATATATATATATATATAACACACAGAGAAAACCCAGCACTCACTTACAAGCTCTCAGCTAAGATTTAAAAGCAAAACTGGAAAGGTTAGTCACCGCATCTGGCCAAATGGGACAAGCTCAGGTACCACGTCAAGGTCCTCTCCAATACCTGAGACCCTAAAACAGCCACACAATGCAAGCTTTCAAATCCAAACAAACTGAAAACAAAAAAAGGGTGCACAGGAATATGTAATCACCCTAGACATATACAAAACACGGAAGGGACTACACTCTCATACCGGACCGGGTACACATCCTATGACTCTGCAACATGCTCAGCCCTGGGTGCCACTGGCACTCACAGGAAGCTGTGCTGTCCCCAGAGCCACAAGCAGTTAACCCCAGACAGGTCTGGGTGCAAGAACCATAGGGAAAATTACAAAACAAATTAATACAACACACAGAGAAAACCCAGCACTCACTTACAAGCTCTCAGCTAAGATTTAAAAGCAAAACTGGAAAGGTTAGTCACCGCATCTGGCCAAATGGGACAAGCTCAGGTACCACGTCAAGGTCCTCTCCAATACCTGAGACCCTAAAACAGCCACACAATGCAAGCTTTCAAATCCAAACAAACTGAAAACAAAAAAAGGGTGCACAGGAATATGTAATCACCCTAGACATATACAAAACACGGAAGGTACCTGCACTCTCATACCGGACCGGGTACACATCCTATGACCCTGCAACATGCTCAGCCCTGGGTGCCACTGGCACTCACAGGAAGCTGTGCTGTCCCCAGAGCCACAAGCAGTTAACCCCAGACAGGTCTGGGTGCAAGAACCATAGCCTGTCTGGGGTTAACTGCTTGTGGCTCTGGGGACAGCACAGCTTCCTGTGAGTGCCAGTGGCACCCAGGGCTGAGCATGTTGCAGGGTCATAGGATGTGTACCCGGTCCGGTATGAGAGTGCAGTTCCCTTCCGTGTTTTGTATATGTCTAGGGTGATTACATATTCCTGTGCACCCTTTTTTTGTTTTCAGTTTGTTTGGATTTGAAAGCTTGCATTGTGTGGCTGTTTTAGGGTCTCAGGTATTGGAGAGGACCTTGACGTGGTACCTGAGCTTGTCCCATTTGGCCAGATGCGGTGACTAACCTTTCCAGTTTTGCTTTTAAATCTTAGCTGAGAGCTTGTAAGTGAGTGCTGGGTTTTCTCTGTGTGTTGTATTAATTTGTTTTGTAATTTTCCCTATGGTTCTTGCACCCAGACCTGTCTGGGGTTAACTGCTTGTGGCTCTGGGGACAGCACAGCTTCCTGTGAGTGCCAGTGGCACCCAGGGCTGAGCATGTTGCAGGGTCATAGGATGTGTACCCGGTCCGGTATGAGAGTGCAGTTCCCTTCCGTGTTTTGTATATATATATATATATATATATATATATATATATATATATATATATATATATATATATATATACATATATATATATATATATATATATATATATAAAGAAATGGTAGGAACTGCGCTCTCACTAACCAAAAATGGCAACAACCAGGGTGCCGGCAAAGGTAATAAATAAAAAGTATATAGACCACACTCGCTGGATCTATATGTATGTTTACATATGTATTTATGTGTTTATATGTGCATATATGTCTGTAAATACATATATACACATATAAATACATAAATACATATGAACACACACACATATATGTATGTATATATACCTTATATACATATTTATTTAGACACGTGTATGTATGTCTATGTTAAAGCCTTTTGCCTGTTTTTGAGACCTCATATATTTGAGCCCTTATAACTTTTTTATGTAATATTTTTTTGTAATAATTTTTATTAGACAGTGTTATTTTGAGTGGAACTGTACCGCACAATGTATTTTTTATCTGCAAACTTCTTTGTCGCGTGTAACAGTTTACCAGAGCTCTGAAGTCTCACTTTCTTGACGCAAGTTAAATTCAATCGCACTCAAGCAAATGTGCTTAATTTCAACCTGTAATACACACGCTACTTCTGATGTGTGCAAAGAGCCGAAATAAACCCCTTATCGCTCACGTGCCACAGTTAGCGCGTCACTCGTAATCTAGACCAAAATGTTTAATTATGCATAATTAAATCACTTTGCAATGCACTTTCAGTGTGCATTTTCCCTGTTCATGTAATTTAACTCTGAAAATGTTAGTGTCCTCTCCTCCAAAAAATGCTGGAATGCAGAACCCTTACACATTTACATGCTCCCCAGTGATTGGTTAATAGGTTCATGAAAAGGGATGTCATTGCATACAGAATAGAATTGCACTTATCTATGGTCAAAGTGTATTTGATGTCAGAACAATCAAAGTCCATACTGAAATATTTTCTGAACCATGTTTAAATTTAGGTTATCCATTTCTCATATGAACACTGCAGCAACAAATATCACATTTTGGTTAATCAGTAAGCAGAATGTTTTTTCGTTCTGTTGTAAAATGTCAGATTTTTTTGTCAAAACTGGGGGGGCACTAATAATTTTCACCATTAAATCATACCACTAAAAAAACTAAATAAATATATATAAAAAAAGATTCCAAAATACCAGTGTAATGCGGTATGCAATGGTACCTTTTTATTGTACTAACCTAATACGTAAAAGACAAGCTTTCGAGAGTTTTCCTTTCTTCCTCAGGAATTGCTTCAGACCTGAGAAAGAGAGGAAAACACTCAAAAGCTTTTCTTTATAGTTTAAAGCAATTTCAGCAAACACCAGGGCTCTGTAAATAATCTCCTGTAATTAAAGGCATAGGAAAGTCAAAATTAAACTTGCACGATTCAGCTAGAGCATGTAATTTTAAGACACTTTTAAATTGACTTCTATTTTCAAATTTACTTTCTCTTGGTATCCCTTGTTGATAAAGAATATGCACATATCCTAACTAGTAGGAGCTAGTTGCTGATTGGTGCCTGCACACATTTGTCTCTTGTGATTGGCTAACTAGCGGCTAGATTTGGAGTTTTGTCGGTAACGACCCGAAAAACTAACGCCGGCTTTTTTCTGGCCGCACCATAAAAATAACTCTGGTATTGAGAGTCCACAAAAAGGCTGCGTTAGGCTCCAAAAAAGGAGCGTAGAGCATTTTTAACGCAGCTTCAACTCTCGATACCAGAGTTGCTTACGCAAGCGGCCAGCCTCAAAAACGTGCTCGTGCACGATTCCCCCATAGGAAACAATGGAGCTGTTTGAGCTGAAAAAAAACCTAACACCTGCAAAAAAGCCGCGTTCAGATCCTAACGCAGCCCCATTGTTTGCTAGGCGGTAACACTTCCTACGTCTGCACCTAACACTCTAACATGTACCCCGAGTCTAAACTCCCCTAACCTTACACTTATTAACCCCTGATCTGCCGCCCCCGCTATCGCTGACCCTGCATATTATTATTAACCCCTAATCTGCCGCTCCGTAAACCGCCGCTACTTACATTATCCCTATGTACCCCTAATCTGCTGCCCTAACATCGCCGACCCCTATATTATATTTATTAACCCCTAATTTGCCCCCCACAACGTCGCCTCCACCTGCCTACACTTATTAACCCCTAATCTGCCGACCGGACCTGAGCGCTACTATAATAAAGTTATTAACCCCTAATCCGCCTCACTAACCCTATAATAAATAGTATTAACCCCTAATCTGCCCTCCCTAACATCGCCGACACCTAACTTCAATTATTAACCCCTAATCTGCCGACTGGAGCTCACCGCTATTCTAATAAATGTATTAACCCCTAAAGCTAAGTCTAACCCTAACACTAACACCCCCCCTAAGTTAAATATAATTTACATCTAACAAAATTAATTAACTCTTATTAAATAAATTTTCTCCTGTTAAGTGTAGTCAGTCCACGGGTCATCCATTACTTATGGAATATTTCTCTTCCTAACAGGAAACTGCAAGAGAATTACCCAGCAGAGCTTGCTATATAGCTCCTCCCCTCACCTGTCATACTCAGTCATTCTCTTGCAGCCTAACTAGATAGGAAGCTGTGAGAGATCTGTGGTGTTTTTTTAACTTAGTTTATTTCTACAATCAAAAGTTTGTTATTTTTAAATGGCACCGGAGTGTGCTGTTTATTCTCAGGCAGCTTTAGAAGAAGAATCTGCCTGGGTTTTTTTCTATGGTCTTAGCAGACGTAACTAAGATCCACTGGCTGTTCTCATCTGAGGAAAAGTGAGGTAACTTCAGAGAAGGGGAATAGCATGCAGGGTCCCCCTGCAACAAAGAGGTATGTGCAGTAAATTATTTTCTGAGGAATGGAATTGACTGAGAAAATACTGCTGATACCATTGTAAAGTAAGTTCAGCCTTAAATGCAGCGATAGCGACTGGTATCAGGCTGATGTGTGTGTGTGTGTGCACTGAATGTATTTTCTAAGGAATGGAATTGACTCTGAAAATACTGTAAATACTGAAATAATGTATGAGCCTTAACTGCAGTAAAAGCGACTGGTAGCAGGCTTGTAAATAATAATACATAACTTTTAAATGTATGTTTAAAACGTTTACTGGCATGTTAATCGTTTTTTGTGAGGTACTTGGTGATAAAACTTATTGGGGCATGATTTTTACCACATGGCCATTTTTTTTTTCTGCATAGAAACAGTTTCTGAGCTTCCCCACTGTTGTAATATGAGTGGGAGGGGCCTATTTTAGCGCTTTTTGCGCAGTAAAAATTCAGTCACAATCTGTCTACTTCATCCTCCATGATCCAGATCGTCTCTAGAGAGCTCAGGGGTCTTCAAAATCCATTTTGAGGGAGGTAATCAGTCACAGTAGTCCTGTGACAGTGTATTTGACTGTGAGAAAAACGTTAATTATATAATTGTTATCCGTTTTTGGGTACTAAGGGGTTAATCATCCATTTGCTGGTGGGTGCAATCCTTTGCTAACTTAATACATTTACTGTGAAAATTTGGTTGCTATAACTATTTTTGTTCATTGTTATTTCAACTGTGTCAGTTTTTCTGTGCTTCTTAAAGGCACAGTAACGTTTTTTATATTGCTTGTAAATTAATTTTGAAAAGTATTTCCAAGTTTGCTAGTCTCATTGCTAGTTTGTTTAAACATGTCTGACTCAGATGAATCTCTTTGTTCACTATGTTTAAAGGCCAATGTGGAGCCCAATAGAAATTTATGTACTAATTGCATTGATGCTAATTTAAATAAAAGTCAATCTTTACATGTAAAGAAATTATCACCAGACGACGAGGGGGAAGTTATGCCGACTAACTCTCCTCACGTGTCAGTACCTGCGCCTCCCGCTCAGGAGGTGCGTGATTTTGTGGCGCCAAGTACATCAGGGAGGCCCTTACAAATCACTTTGCAAGACATGGCTACTGTTATGACAGAAGTATTATCTAAGTTGCCAGATTTAAGAGGCAAGCGCGATAGCTCTGGGTTAAGGATAGAGCGCGCGGATGAGATGAGAGCCATGTCAGATACTGCGTCACAGTTTGCAGAACGTGAGGACGTAGAGCTTCATTCTGTGGGTGACGGATCTGATCCAGGGAGACTGGATTCAGAGATTTCCAATTTTAAATTTAAGCTAGAGAACCTCCGCACATTGCTAGGGGAGGTATTAGCGGCTCTGAATGATTGTAACATGGTTGCAATTCCAGAGAAATTATGTAGGTTGGATAAATACTATGCGGTACCGGTGTATACTGATGTATTTCCTATACCAAAAAGGCTTACAGAGATTATTAGCAAGGAGTGGGATAGACCTGGTGTGCCTTTTACCCCTCCTCCCATATTTAGGAAAATGTTTCCTATTGACGCCACCACACGAGACTTATGGCAGACGGTCCCTAAGGTGGAGGGAGCAGTTTCTACTTTAGCTAAGCGTACCACTATCCCGGTGGAGGATAGTTGTGCCTTTTCAGATCCAATGGATAAAAAATTAGAGGGTTACCTTAAGAAAATGTTTGTTCAACAAGGTTTTATTTTACAGCCCCTTGCATGCATTGCGCCTGTCACTGCTGCGGCAGCATTCTGGTTTGAGTCTCTGGAAGAGGCCATTCGCTCAGCTCCATTGGATGAAATAATGAACAAGCTTAAAACACTTAAGCTAGCTAACGCATTTGTTTCTGATGCCGTTGTGCATTTAACCAAACTTACGGCTAAGAACTCCGGATTCGCCATCCAAGCGCACAGAGCGCTATGGCTTAAATCCTGGTCAGCTGACGTGACTTCTAAATCTAAATTGCTTAATATTCCTTTCAAAGGGCAGACCTTATTCGGGCCCGGCTTGAAAGAAATTATTGCTGACATTACGGGAGGTAAGGGCCATGCTCTACCTCAGGACAGGGCCAAATCAAAGGCCAAACAGTCTAATTTTCGTGCCTTTCGTAACTTCAAGGCAGGAGCAGCATCAACTTCCTCCGCTCCAAAACAGGAAGGAGCTGTTGCTCGTTACAGGCAGGGCTGGAAAGTTAACCAGTCCTGGAACAGGGGCAAGCAGGCCAAGAAACCTGCTGCTGCCCCCAAGACAGCATGAAGAGAGGGCCCCCTATCCGGAAACGGATCTAGTGGGGGGCAGACTTTCTCTCTTCGCCCAGGCTTGGGCAAGAGATGTCCAGCATCCCTGGGCATTGGAGATCATATCCCAGGGATACTTCCTGGACTTCAAGACTTCTCCTCCACGGGGGAGATTTCATCTTTCAAGGTTATCAGCAAACCAAACAAAGAAAGAGGCGTTTCTACGCTGTGTACAAGACCTCTTACTAATGGGGGTAATCCACCCAGTTCCGAGGACGGAACACAGGCAGGGATTCTATTCAAATCTATTTGTGGTTCCCAAAAAAGAGGGAACCTTCAGACCAATCTTGGACTTAAAAATCCTAAACAAATTTCTAAGAGTTCCATCATTCAAAATGGAGACTATTCGAACCATCCTTCCCATGATCCAAGAGGGTCAGTACATGACCACGGTGGACTTAAAGGATGCCTACCTTCACATACCGATTCACAAGGACCATTACCAGTATTTGAGATTTGCCTTCCTAGACAGGCATTACCAGTTTGTAGCTCTTCCCTTCGGATTAGCTACGGCTCCAAGAATCTTTACAAAAATTCTAGGATCACTTCTGGCGGTACTAAGACCGCGAGGCATAGCGGTGACTCCGTACCTAGACGACATTCTGATACAAGCATCAAGTTTTCAAACTGCCAAGTCTCATACAGAGATAGTTCTGGCATTTCTGAGGTAGCATGGGTGGAAGGTGAACGTGGAAAAGAGTTCTCTATTACCACTTACAAGAGTTCCCTTTCTAGGGACTCTTATAGATTCTGTAGAGATGAAAATTTACCTGACAGAGGCCAGGTTATTAAAACTTCTAAATGCTTGCCGTGTCCTTCACTCCATTCCACACCCGTCAGTAGCTCAGTGCATGGAAGTAATCGGCTTAATGGTAGCGGCAATGGACATAGTACCATTTGCGCGCCTGCATCTCAGACCGCTGCAATTGTGCATGCTAAGTCAGTGGAACGGGGATTACTCAGATTTGTCCCCCCTACTAACTCTGGATCAAGAGACCAGAGATTCTCTTCTATGGTGGCTCTCTCGGCCACATCTGTCCAAGGGGATGACCTTTCGCAGGCCAGATTGGACGATTGTAACAACAGACGCCAGCCTTCTAGGCTGGGGAGCAGTCTGGAATTCCCTGAAAGCTCAGGGATTATGGACTCAGGAGGAGAAACTCCTCCCAATAAATATTCTGGAGTTAAGAGCAATATTCAATGCTCTCCTAGCTTGGCCTCAGTTAGCAACTCTGAGGTTCATCAGATTTCAGTCGGACAACATCACGACTGTGGCTTATATCAACCATCAAGGGGGAACCAGAAGTTCCCTAGCGATGTTGGAAGTCTCAAAGATAATTCGCTGGGCAGAGTCTCACTCTTGCCACCTGTCAGCGATCTACATCCCAGGCGTGGAGAACTGGGAGGCGGATTTTCTAAGTCTCCAGACTTTTCATCCGGGAGAGTGGGAACTTCATCCGGAGGTCTTTGCTCAACTGGTTCGTCGTTGGGGCAAACCAGATCTGGATCTCATGGCGTCTCGTCAGAACGCCAAGCTTCCTTGTTACGGATCCAGGTCCAGGGACCCGGGAGCGGTGCTGATAGATGCTCTGACAGCCCCTTGGGTCTTCAACATGGCTTATGTGTTTCCACCATTCCCAATGCTTCCTCGTTTGATTGCCAAGATCAAACAGGAGAGAGCTTCGGTGATTCTGATAGCGCCTGCGTGGCCACGCAGGACCTGGTATGCAGACCTAGTGGACATGTCGTCCTGTCCACCGTGGTCTCTGCCTCTGAGACAGGACCTTCTAATTCAGGGTCCTTTCAAACATCCAAATCTAATTTCTCTGAGGCTGACTGCATGGAAATTGAACGCTTGATTCTATCAAAGCGTGGTTTCTCGGAGTCGGTTATTGATACCTTAATACAGGCTAGGAAGCCTGTTACCAGAAAAATTTACCATAAAATATGGCGTAAATATTTACATTGGTGCGAATCCAAGTGTTACTCATGGAGTAAGGTTAGGATTCCTAATATATTGTCCTTTCTACAAGAGGGTTTAGAAAAGGGCTTATCTACTAGTTCGTTAAAGGGACAGATTTCTGCTCTGTCTATTCTTCTACACAAACGTCTGGCTGAAGTTCCAGACGTTGAGGCTTTCTGTCAGGCTTTAACTAGGATTAAGCCTGTGTTTAAGTCTGTTGCTCCGCCGTGGAGCTTAAACTTAGTTCTTAATGTTCTTCAAGGCGTTCCATTTGAACCCCTTCATTCCATTGATATCAAGTTGTTATCTTGGAAAGTTCTGTTTTTGATGGCTATTTCCTCGGCTCGGAGAGTCTCTGAGTTATCTGCCTTACATTGTGATTCTCCTTATCTGATTTTCCATTCAGACAAGGTAGTTCTGCGTACTAAACCTGGGTTCTTACCTAAGGTAGTTACTAACAAGAATATCAATCAAGAGATTGTTGTTCCATCTCTGTGTCCTAACCCTTCTTCAAAGAAGGAACGACTTTTGCATAATCTGGACGTCGTGCCCTGAAATTCTATTTGCAGGCAACTAAGGATTTTCGTCAAACTTCTTCCCTGTTTGTCGTTTACTCTGGACAGAGGAGAGGTCAAAAGGCTTCGGCTACCTCTCTCTCTTTTTGGCTTCGTAGCATAATACGATTAGCCTATGAGACTGCTGGACAGCATCCCCCTGAAAGGATTACAGCTCATTCTACTAGAGCTGTGGCTTCCACCTGGGCCTTTAAAAATGAGGCCTCTGTTGAACAGATTTGCAAGGCTACGACTTGGTCTTCGCTTCACACTTTTTCAAAATTTTACAAATTTGACACTTTTGCTTCCTCGGAGGCTGTGTTTGGGAGAAAGGGACTTCAGGCAGTGGTTCCTTCTGTTTAATGTTCCTGCCTTGTCCCTCCCTTCATCCATGTACTTTAGCTTTGGTATTGGTATTCCATAAGTAATGGATGACCTGTGGACTGACTACACTTAACAGGAGAAAACATAATTTATGCTTACCTGATACATTCCTTTCTCCTCTAGTGTAGTCAGTCCACGGCCCGCCCTGTTTTTACGGCAGGTCTAAATTTTTATTAAACTCCAGTCACCACTGTACCCTATGGTTCCTCCTTTCTCGTATGCTTGGTCGAATGACTGAGTATGACAGGTGAGGGGAGGAGCTATATAGCAAGCTCTGCTGGGTAATTCTCTTGCAGTTTCCTGTTAGGGAGAGAAATATTCCATAAGTAATGGATGACCCGTGGACTGACTACACTACAGGAGAAAGGAATTTATCAGGTAAGCATAAATTATGTTATTCCTATTTAAAGATAAATACTTACCTGTAAAATAAATCCTAATATAGCTACAATATAAATTATAATTATATTATAGCTATTTTAGGATTTATATTTATTTTACAGGTAACTTTGTATTTATTTTAACCAGGTACAATAGCTATTAAATAGTTAAGAACTATTTAATAGCTAAAATAGTTAAAATAATTACAAATTTACCTGTAAAATAAATCCTAACCTAAGTTACAATTAAACCTAACACTACACTATCAATAAATTAATTAAATACAATTCCTACAATTACCTACAATTAACCTAACACTACACTATCAATAAATTAATTAAATGCAATTCCTACAAATAAATACAATTAAATAAACTTGCTAAAGTACAAAAAATAAAAAAGAACTAAGTTACAAAAAATAAAAAAATATTTACAAACATAAGAAAAATATTACAACAATTTTAAACTAATTACACCTACTCTAAGCCCCCTAATAAAATAACAAAGCCCCCCAAAATAAAAAAATGCCCTACCCTATTCTAAATTACAAAAGTTCAAAGCTCTTTTACCTTACCAGCCCTGAACAGGGCCCTTTGCGGGGCATGCCCTAAAAAATTCAGCTCTTTTGCCTGTAAAAAAAAACATACAATACCCCCCCCCCAACATTACAACCCACCACCCACATACCCCTAATCTAACCCAAACCCCCCTTAAATAAACCTAACACTAAGCCCCTGAAGATCTTCCTACCTTATCTTCACCCTGCCAGGTTCACCGATCCGTCCTGAAGAGCTCTTCCGATGTCCTGATCCAAGCCCAAGCGGGGGGCTGAAGAGGTCCATGATCCGGCTGAAGTCTTCATCCAAGCGGGAGCTGAAGAGGTCCATGATCCGGCTGAAGTCTTCATCCAAGCGGGAGCTGAAGAGGTCCATGATCCGGATGAAGTCTTCTATCAACGGCATCTTCAATCTTCTTTCTTCCGGATCCATCTTGCAGACCTCCGACGCGGAACATCCTCTTCTCCCGACACCTACTAGCCGAATGACGGTTCCTTTAAGGGACGTCATCCAAGATGGCGTCCCTCGAATTCCAATTGGCTGATAGGATTCTATCAGCCAATCGGAATTAAGGTAGGAATATTCTGATTGGCTGATGGAATCAGCCATTCAGAATCAAGTTCAATCCGATTGGCTGATCCAATCAGCCAATCAGATTGAGCTTGCATTCTATTGGCTGTTCCGATCAGCCAATAGAATGCGAGCTCAATCTGATTGGATCAGCCAATCGGATTGAACTTGATTCTGATTGGCTGATTCCATCAGCCAATCAGAATATTCCTACCTTAATTCCGATTGGCTGATAGAATCCTATCAGCCAATCGGAATTCGAGGGACGCCATCTTGGATGACGTCCCTTAAAGGAACCGTCATTCGGCTAGTAGGCGTCGGGAGAAGAGGATGTTCCGCGTCGGAGGTCTGCAAGATGGATCCGGAAGAAAGAAGATTGAAGATGCCGTTAATAGAAGACTTCATCCGGATCATGGACCTCTTCAGCTCCCGCTTGGATGAAGACTTCAGCCGGATCATGGACCTCTTCAGCTCCCGCTTGGATGAAGACTTCAGCCGGATCATGGACCTCTTCAGCCCCCCGCTTGGGCTTGGATCAGGACATCGGAGGTGCTCTTCAGGATGCATCGGTGAACCTGGCAGGGTGAAGATAAGGTAGGAAGATCTTCAGGGGCTTAGTGTTAGGTTTATTTAAGGGGGGTTTGGGTTAGATTAGGGGTATGTGGGTGGTGGGTTGTAATGTTGGGGGGGGGGTATTGTATGTTTTTTTTTACAGGCAAAAGAGCTGAATTCTTTGGGGCATGCCCCGCAAAGGGCCCTGTTCAGGGCTGGTAAGGTAAAAGAGCTTTGAACTTTTGTAATTTAGAATAGGGTAGGGCATTTTTTTATTTTGGGGGGCTTTGTTATTTTATTAGGGGGCTTAGAGTAGGTGTAATTAGTTTAAAATTGTTGTAATATTTTTCTTATGTTTGTAAATATTTTTTTATTTTTTGTAACTTAGTTCTTTTTTATTTTTTGTACTTTAGCTAGTTTATTTAATTGTATTTATTTGTAGGAATTGGATTTAATTAATTTATTGATAGTGTAGTGTTAGGTTTAATTGTAACTTAGGTTAGGATTTATTTTACAGGTAAATTTGTAATTATTTTAACTATTTTAGCTATTAAATAGTTCTTAACTATTTAATAGCTATTGTACCTGGTTAAAATAAATACAAAGTTACCTGTAAAATAAATATAAATCCTAAAATAGCTATAATATAATTATAATTTCTCTTGTTAAGTGTATCCAGTCCACGGTTCATCCATTACTTATGGAATATATTCTCCTTCCCAACAGGAAGTTGCAAGAGTCCACCCACAGCAAAGCTGCTATATAGCTCCTCCCCTAACTGCCATATTCAGTCATTCTCTTGCAAGCCTCAACATAGATAGGAGGTCGTGAGAGTCTGTGGTGATTTATACTTAGTTTATTCTTCAATCAAAAGTTTGTTATTTTTAAATGGCACCGGAGTGTGCTGTTTATCTCAGGCAGTATTTGGAAGAAGAATCTGCCTGCGTTTTTCTATGATCTTAGCAGACGTAACTGAGATCCATTTGCTGTTCTCACACATTCTGAGGAGTGAGGTACTTCAGAGGGGGAATGGCGTGCAGGTTTTCCTGCAGATAAGGTATGTGCAGTAAAATATTTTTCTAGGAATGGAATTGACTAAGAAAATACTGCTGATACCGAAGTAATGTAAGTAAAGCCTTAAATGCAGCGATAGCGACTGGTATCAGGCTTAATAATAGAGATACATACTCTTATAAAAATGTGTTTTAAAACGTTTGCTGGCATGTTTAATCGTTTTTTAACGTACATTGGTGATAACACTGTAATGTTGGTATAGCCTTAAATGCAGTAAAAGCGACTGGTATCAGGCTTATTAATAGAGATACATACTCTTGTAAAAATGTGTTTTAAAACGTTTGCTGGCATGTTTAATCGTTTTTTAACATATGTTTGGTGATAAAACTTATTGGGGCCTAAGTTTTTTCCACATGGCTGGCTTAAATTTTGCATAGAAACAGTTAACTGAAGCTTCCCACTGTTGTAATATGAGTGGGAGGGGCCTAATGTAGCGCTTTTTTGCGCAGTTAAAATTACAAAATGAATTATCCAGATTCCCTCAGCAGTCCCATGAATACTACAGGACATTTCTAAAGGGCTAAAAAGACTTCCAAAATCGTTTTTAGGGAAGGTAATCCACAGCTCTGCTGTGGCAGTTTTGTTGTGTCTGTTTTTTTTAAAAAAAAAAACGTCTATGTCGTTTTTTTGATCTGTTTTTTGCATTAAGGAGTTAATCATCCATTTGCAAGTGGGTGCAATGCTCTGTTATCTTATTACATGTACTGTAAAAATTCTGTTTGTTTTACTGCCTTTTTTCACTGTTTTTCAAATTTGACAAAATTTGTTTCTCTTAAAGGCACAGTAACGTTTTATATATTTGCTTGTTAACTTGATTTAAAGTGTTTTCCAAGCTTATTAGTCTCATTATTAGTCTGTTCTAACATGTCTGACATAGAGGAAGCTCTGTGTTCATTATGTTTTAAGGCCATGGTGGAACCCCATCTTAGAATGTGTACCAGATGTACTGATTTCATGTTAAGCAATAAAGATCATTTTTTGTCTTTAAAAATATTATCACCAGAGGATTCTGTCGTGGGGGTAGTTATGCCGACTAACTCTCCCCACGTGTCAGACCTTTTGACTCCCGCTTTAGGGACTCACGCTCAAATGGCGCCAAGTACATCAAGGGCACCCATAGCGTTTATTTTACCAGGGGATTCTGTCGAGGGGAAAGTTATGCCGATTAACTCTCCCCACGTGTCAGACCCTTCGACTCCCGCTTCAGGGACTCACGCTCAAATGGCGCCAAGTACATCAAGGGCGTCCATAGCGTTTATTTTACAAGACATGGCAAAAGTGGTGAATAACACTCTGGCAGCAGTATTAGTCAGACTACCTGAAATTAAAGGAAAGCAGATAGCTCTGGGGGTAGATACAGAGCATACAGACGCTTTAAGAACCATGTATGATACTACCTCACAATATGCTTAGTCTGTGGGTGATATTTTTGACTCAGGGAAGATGATTTAACCTGATTCTGATATTTCTACATTTAAAATTTATGCTTGAGAACCTCCACTTGTTGCTCAGGGAGGCTTTGGCTGCTCTGAATGAATGTGTACAATCGCAGGGCCAGAGAAATTGTGTAGACTGGATAAATAATATGCAGTGCCGGTGTGTACTGATGTTTTTCCAATACCTAAAGAGGTTTACTAAAAAAATTTTTTTAATAAGGAATGGGATAGACCAGGTGTGCCGTTCTCTTCCCCTCCTATTTTTTAGAAGAATGTTTTCTAATAGTTACCACCACGGGACTTCTGGCAGATAGTTCCTAAGGTGGAGAGAAGAGTTTCTACTCTAGCTAAGCGTACCACTACCTCTGGCGAGGACAGTTGTGCTTTTTAGATCCAATGGATAAAAAATGTTTATTCAACAGGGTTTTATCCTGCAGCCCCTTGCATACATTGCTTCTGTCACTGCTGCTGCAGCGTTCTGGGTTGAGTCTCTTGATGAGGCTTTACAGTTAGCGACTCCATTGGAGGAATATATTTGACAAGCTTATGCTAGCCAATTCCTTTGTTTTCTGATGCCTTTGTTCATTTGACTAGACTAATGGCTAAGAATTCTGTTTTTTACTATACTGGTGCGCAGAGCGCTATGGCTTATATCATGGTCCGCTGTCGTGACTTTAATAAATAAGCTACTTAACTTCCCTTCAAGGGGCAGACCCTATTCGGGCCTGGTTTGAAGGAGATTATTGCTTATATCACTGGAGAAAAAGGTCATGCCCTTCCTCAGGATAGGAATCAAGGGCCAAAAAAAGGTCTAATTTTCGTGCCTTTTAAAACTTCAGGGCAGGTGTGGCATCCACTTCCTCTAAGGCAAAACAAGAGGGAATTTTTGCTCAGTCCAAGGCGGTCTGGAGACAATTGGACCTGGAACAAAGATAAGCAGGTCAAGGAGCCTGCTGCTGCCTCTAAGGCAGCATGAAGGAACGGACCCCTATCCGGTAACGGATCCTATAGGGGGCAGACTTTCATTCTTCGCCCGGGCGTGGGCAAGAGATGCCCAGGATCCCTAGGCATTGGAATTTATATCCCAGAGATATCTTCTGGATTTCAAAGATTCCCCCCCAAAAAAAGGGGAGATTTCGCCTTTCACAATTATCTGCAAACCAGATAAAGAAGGAGGCATTCTTACATTGTGTACGAGATCCATCCAGTTCCAAGAGAGGAACAGGGACAGAGTTTTTAATCAAATCTGTTTGTGGTTCCCAAGGTGAGGGAACCTTCAGACCTATTTTGGATCTAAAGATCTTAAACAAATTCCTCAAAATTCTGTCATTTAAGATGGAAACTATTCGTACCATCTTAACTATGATCCAGGAGAGTCAATAGAGGACTACAATGGATTTGAAGGATGCTTATCCTCACATTGTGATGCATAAAGATCACCTTCGTTTTTCAGGTTTGCCTTTCTAGACAGGCATTACCAGTTTGTAGCTCTTTCCTTTGGGATATCTACAGCCCCAAGAATCTTTATGGAGGTTCTGGGGTCGCTTTGGCGGTCCTTAGGCCGCGGGGCATAGAAGTGGCCCCTTAGTTAGACGACATCCTGATACAGGCGTCAAATATCCAAATTGCCAAGTCTCATACGGACGTAGTACTGGCATTTCTGAGATCACATGGGTGGAAAGTGAACAAGGAAAGAGTTCTCTATCCCCAATCTCAAGGGTTTCCCTCCTAGGGACTCTGATAGATTCTGTAGAAATGAAAATTTACCTGACGGAGTCCAGGTTGTCAAAGTTTCTAAATTTCTGCCGTGTTTTTCATCCCATCCGCGCCCTTCGGTGGCTCAGTACATGAATGAAATCGGCTTAATAGGTAGCGGCAAGGGACATAGTACCGTTTGCACCTCTACATTTCAGACCGTTGCAACTATGCATGCTCAGTCAGAGGAATGGGGATTACACAGATTTGTCCCCCTGTTGATTCTGGACCAAAAGACCAGAGATTCTCTTCTCTGGTGACTATGTCGGGTCCATCTGTCCAAGGGTATGACCTTCCGCAGGTCAGATGGGACAATTGTTACAATGGATGCCAGCCTTTTAGGTTGGGATGCAGTCTGGAACTCCCTGAAGGCTCAGGGATATTGGACTTAGGAGGAGACCCTCCTTCTAATAACTATTCTGGGAGTGATATTCCATGCTCTTCAGACTTGGCCTCAGTTAGCAACTCTGAGGTACATCATACTCAGTCAGACAATATACACGACTGTGGCTTACATCAGCCATCAAGGGGGAACAGAAGTTTCCTAGTGATGTTAGAAGTCTTACAATAATTCACTGGACAGAGACTCACTCTTGTCTATCAGCTATCCATATCCCAGGTGTTGAGAACTGGGAGGTGGATTTTCTAAGTCGTCAGACTTTTCTTTCGGGGGAGTGGGATTTCCTCCGGAGGTCAAGACCAAGCAGGAGAGGGCTTTGGTGTTTTTGACAGCGCCTGCGTAGCCACGCAGGACCTGGTATGCAGATCTGGTGGACATGTCATCCTTTCCATCACGGTCTCTGCTTCTGAGACAGGTCCCTCTACCTCAGGGTCCTTTCAACCATCTAAATAGAATCAATCTGAGATGGACTGCCTGGAGACTGAACGCTTGATGTTATCAAAGCATGGCTTCTCCGAGTCAGTCATTGATACCTTAAATACAGACATGAAAGCCTGTCTCTAGGAAAATTGAACATAGATATGGTGTAAATATCTGATTGCTATGAATCCAAGGGTTACTCATGGAGTAAAGCCTGGATTCCCAGGATATTATTTTTTCTCCAAGATGTTTTTGAGAAAAGGGTTGTCAGCTAATTCCTTAAAAGGGACAGATTTTTACTCTGTCTATTTTTTTGCACCAGCGTCTGACAGGTATTCTAGACGTTCAGGCATTTGGTCAGGCTTTGGTTAGATCCAAGCCTGTGTTTAAAACTGTTGCTCCACCATGGAGCTTAAACCTGGTTCTTAAGGCTCTTCAAGAAGTTCCGTTTGAACCTTTTTTGTTCCATAGATATCAATCTTTATCTTGGAAAGTTCCTTTTGGGTAGCTATTTCCTCGACTCGTAGAGTCTCCAAGTTATCTGTGTTACAATGTGATTCTCCTTATCTGGTCCTTCGTACGGATAAGGTAGTCCTGCGTACCAACCTGGGTTTTTTCCTAAGGTGGTATCTAACAAGAACATCACTAAAGAGTTAGTTGTTCCATGCTTGTATCCTAATCCTTCCTCAAAGAAGGAACGTCTATTACACAATATTGGACGTGGTTTGTGCTTTAACGTTTTACTTACAAGTTACTACAGTTTTCATCAAACGTTCACCTTGTTTGTTGTCTATTCTGGACAGAGGAGAGGTCAAAAGACTTCAGCAGCCTCTCTGTCTTTTTGGTTAAAATGCATAATTCATTTAGCTTATGAGACTGCTGGACAGCAGCCTCCTGAAGGGATTGCAGCTCATTCTACTAGAGCTGTGGTTTTCACTTGGGCCTTTTTTAAATGTGGCTTCTGTTGAACAGATTTACAAGACGGAGTCTTGGTCTGCGCTTCATACTTTTTCAAATTTAACAAATTTGATACCTTGCTTCTTCGGAGGCTATTTTTGGGAGAAAGGGTTTTTTTTTTTACAGGCAGTGGTAACTTCCGTTTAAGTACCTGCCTTGTCCCTCCCATCATCCGTGTACTTTAGCTTTGGTATTGGTATTCCATAAGTAATGGATGATCCGTGGACTGGATACACTTAACAAGAGAAAACATAATTTATGCTTACCTGATAAATTTATTTCTCTTGTAGTGTATCCAGTCCACGGCCCGCCCTGTCACTTTAAGGCAGGTAATTTTTTCATTTGAACTACAGTCACCACTGCACCCTATGGTTTTTCCTTTCTCTGCATGTTTTCGGTCGAATGACTGAATATGGCAGTTAGGGGAGGAGCTATATAGCAGCTTTGCTGTGGGTGGACTCTTGCAACTTCCTGTTGGGAAGAAGAATATATTCCATAAGTAATGAATGATCCGTGGACTGGATACACTACAAGAGAAATAAATTTATCAGGTAAGCATAAATTATGTTTTATATTGTAGCTATATTAGGATTTATTTTACAGGTAAGTATTTATCTTTAAATAGGAATAATTTATTTAATAAGAGTTAATTAATTTCGTTACATGTAAATTATATTTAACTTAGGGGGGTGTTAGTGTTAGGGTTAGACTTAGCTTTAGGGGTTAATACATTTATTAGAATAGCGGTGAGCTCCGGTCGGCAGATTAGGGGTTAATAAGTGTAGGCAGGTGGAGGCGACGTTGTGGGGGGCAGATTAGGGGTTAATAAATATAATACAGGGGTCGGCGGTGTTAGGGGCAGCAGATTAGGGGTACATAAGGATAACATAGGTGGCGGCGCTTTGCGGTCGGCAGATTAGGGGTTAATTATTGTAGGTAGCTGGCTGCGACGTTGTGGGGGGCAGATTAGGGGTTAATAAATATAATATAGGGGTCGGCGGTGTTAGGGGCAGCAGATTAGGGGTACATAAGGATAACGTAGGTGGCGGCGCTTTGCGGTCGGCAGATTAGGGGTTAATAAGTGTAGGTAGGTGGAGGCGACGTTGTGGGGGGCATATTAGGGGTTAATAAATATAATACAGGGGTCGGCGGTGTTAGGGGCAGCAGATTAGGGGTACATAAGGATAACGTAGGTGGCGGTCGGCAGATTAGGGGTTAAAAAATTTATTCGAGTGTCGGCGATGTGGGGGGACCTCGGTTTAGGGGTACATAGGTAGTTTATGGGTGTTAGTGTACTTTAGAGTACAGTAGTTAAGAGCTTTATAAACCGGCGTTAGCCCAGAAAGCTCTTAACTACTGACTTTTTTTCTGCGGCTGGAGTTTTGTCGTTAGATGTCTAACGCTCACTTCAGAAACGACTCTAAATACCGGAGTTAGAAAGATCCCATTGAAAAGATAGGATACGCAATTTACGTAAGGGGATCTGCGGTATGGAAAAGTCGCGGATGAAAAGTGAGCGTTAGACCCTATTTTGAGTGACTCCAAATACCGGCGGTAGCCTAAAACCAGCGTTAGGAGCCTCTAACGCTGGTTTTCACGGCTAACGCCAAACTCCAAATCTAGGCCTAGGTATGTTCAGCTAGCTGCCAGTAGTACAATGCTGTTCCTTCAGCAAAGTATAACAAGATAATGAAGGAAATTTGATAATAGAAGTAAATTGGAAAGTTGTTTAAAATTGTATGTTCTATCCAAATCATGAAATAAAATGTTGGGGTTTCCTGTCCCTTTAATCAGTAAATGTATGAGGAAAAAAACAATGCAAAAGCACTTAGATTTCCATCTCACAAATGTTAAAGGGACAGTCTAGGCCAAAATAAACTTTCATGATTCAGATCGAGCATGTAATTTTAAACAATTTTCCAATTTACTTTTATCACCAATTTTGCTTTGTTCTCTTGGTATTCTTAGTTGAAAGCTTAACCTAAGAGGTTCATATGCTAATTTCTTTGACCTTGAGGCCCACCTCTTTCAGATTGCATTTTAACAGTTTTTCACCACTAGAGGGTGTTAGTTCACATATTTCATATAGATAACACTGTGCTCGTGCACGTGAAGTATTCTGGGAGCAGGCACTGATTGGCTAGACTGCAAGTCTGTCAAAAGAACTGAAAAAAGGAGCAGTTTGCAGAGCTTAGATACAAGATAATCACAGAGGTTAAAAGTATATTATTATATCTGTGTTAGTTATGCAAAACTGGGAAATGGGTAATTAAAGGTATTATCTATCTTTTAAAACAATAAAAATTCTGGTGTAGACTGTCCCTTTAAAGTTGGTTCTACTTTCCCTCTCACTGCAATCACAAAATACATATACAGGTAGCCCTCAGTTTACGCCGGGGTTAGGTTCCAGAAGGAATGGTTGTAAATCGAAACCGTTGTAAATTGAAGCCCAGTTTATAATGTAAGTCAATGGGAAGTGAGGGAGATAGGTTCCAGGCCCCTCTCAAAATTGTCATAAGTAACACCTAATACATTATTTTTAAAGCTTTGAAATGAAGACTTTAAATGCTAAACAGCATTATAAACCTAATAAAATAATCACACAACACAGAATATATCATTAAACTAAGTTAAATGAACAAAAACATTTGCTAAACAGCATTGTAAACCTAACAAAATAATCACACAACACAGACTTCACTTTCATTTTTCTGCAAGCAGTTCTTTATATGCATTTCAATCTGGACTGATTTATAGACAGGAAGATCTTGTTCCTTTGAAATCTGCTCGATAGCTCAGGTCTGGTTAAACTGATTAATTTCAGCTTGCTTGGCTTTGCTGCAACACAAGCGGACAGCTCCACCTACTGGCTATTTTAATAAATGAACTGCTTCTGAATGCTTTTCAATAGCAGTCACATGACTGGAAAAAAGGTTGTTATTCTGAAACGGTGTAAATTGAACCGTTGTAAAACGAGGGCCACCTGTATGTATATTCAGAAGGTGTGCATATGAAACGATTGTGCATATTTAGATAATGGAAGTAAACTAGAAAGTTGTTTAAAATTCAGTGCTCTATCTGAATCATAAAAGTTTAATTTTGACTTTAGTGTTCCTTTAAATTTTATGAGTCAGAATTGTTTAAAGGCTCCGGAGCAGCTTTCGCTGCTTCGTACATGGAGCCCTTGGTGTTCCTTTAATATGTTACACACTGGGTATTAATGTTTTTTTCTGATTCAGATAAAGCAAAGAATTTTTAAATGTATTTTTGTTATCAAATTTCCTTTGTTCTCTTGAAATCAATTGTTGAAAAGCAGGTGGTCATATAGTGCTCCAGACACATGCACACTCCTCAGCCTGCCTACATGCTTTTTTTTTTAACAAAGAATACCAAGACAATGGAGAAAAAATTGACAAGAGAAGTACATTGGAAAGTTTTTTTTTTATAAAATGTTATTTGCGCTGTGTTTTTATGAATTACAATTTAAGGTTTGATGTCCCTTTGATAAGGATCCAGCACACAGTGCCCATTTTATTTTATTTAAACTACATGACATTCCCCTGTCATAATGTTTTTCCAGTATGGCTGACAAGGTGGCAGAAGTGTCTGCAGCAGCAATGCACTAGATGCCAGTTCTATTTTCTGCCATTTAGTGCTCAGACATGTGAACGCTGCCTATCTAGATATATCTTCAATGAAAATTAACATAACAACAAAGCACATTTGATCAAATAAATTATTTTTAATTTTTTTTTTTTTTTTTAAATCTATGGTGTATAAATGAAAAAAAATGAAGATTTCATGTACCTTTAAGAACTTAGTGAATCTTTAAACCTTAAACAAAATAGCTACTATCAAAACAGTTTATAGATATAATATGGTATACATGTATAATATGACATATAGGCCTCTAGTTATCAAGCCGCAGCGTATTTGTGGCGAGGCTGATTCGCCTAAGTTATCAAGCCCTGCTGCCCGGCAAAAGTAGAATTTTGTGACGTAAGCTTCGATCCGCCAGACTCAGTCCAACACAGATCGATTCTTACGTCACTCCAGATGTTCCGAACACAAGTTCGGCACAATCTGACTACTTTTGCTAGTTATCAAAAAACTAGCAGGTACACTCGGCACTTTTCCAGCCCAGCGTACCTGGTTTTCAATCCGCCGACCTGGAGGCGGCGGATCCCATAGGAATCAATGGGAGTCTGACCATAGCGAAAGTTCATGTTCGCTGCTGCCCGACATCCCATTGATTCCTATGGGAAACGTCTGCACCTAACACCCTAACATGTACCCCAAGTCTAAACACCCCTAATCTGTCCCCCCCTACACCGCCGCCACTAAATAAATGTATTACCCCCTAAACCGCCGCTCCCGGACCCCGCCGCAACCTACATTATACATATTAACCCCTAATCTGCCGCCCCCTACACTGCCGCAACTAAATAAAGTTATTCCCCCCTAAACCGCTCCCGGACCCTGCCGCAACTATAATTAATATGTTAACCCCTAAACCGCCGCTCCCGGACCTCGCCGCAACCTACATAATACCTTTTAACCCCTATCCTGCCCCCCCTACACCGCCGCCACTATAATAAATTTATTAACCCCTATCCTGCCCCTCCTACACTGCCGCCACCTATAATACATTTATTAACCCCTATCCTGCCCCCCTACACCGCCGCCACCTATAATACATTTATTAACCCCTATCCTGCCCCCCTACACCACCACCACCTACAATACATTTATTAACCCCTATCCTGCCCCCCCTACACCGCCGCCACCTATAATAAAATTATTAACCCCTAAACCTAAGTCTAACCCTAACCCTAACACCCCCCTAACTTAAATATTAATTAAATACATCTAAATATTATAACTCTTATTAAATAAATTATTCCTATTTAAAACTAAATACTTACCTGTAAAATAAACCCTAATATAGCTACAATATAAATAATAATTATATTGTAGCTATCTTAGGATTTATTTTTATTTTACAGGCAAATTTCAATTTATTTTAACTAGGTACAATAGCTATTAAATAGTTATTAACTATTTAATAGCTACCTAGTTAAAATAAAGAGAAATTTACCTGTAAAATAAAAACTAACCTAAGTTACAATTACACCTATCACTACACTATCATTAAATAAATTATTCCTATTTAAAACTAAATACTTACCTGTAAAATAAACCCTAAAATAGCTACAATGTAATTAATAATTACATTGTAGCTATTTTAGGATTTATATTTATTTCACAGGTAACTTTGTATTTATTTTAGCTAGCTAGAATAGTTATTAAATAGTTATTAACTATTTAATAACTACCTAGCTAAAAGAAATACAAAATTACCTGTAAAATAAATCCTAACCTAAGTTACAATTAAACCTAACACTACACTATCATTAAATTAATTAAATAAATTACCTACAAATAACTACAATTAAATACAATTAAATAAACTAACTAAAGTACAAAAAATAAAAAAAACTAAGTTACAAAAAATAAAAAAAAATAAGTTACAAACATTTCAAAAATATTACAACAATTTTAAGCTACTTACACCTAATCTAAGCCACCTAATAAAATAACAAATCCCCCCAAAATAAAAAAATGCCCTACCCTATTCTACATTAAAAAGTTAACAGCTCTATTACCTTACCAGCCCTTAAAAGGGCCTTTTGCGGGGCATGCCCCAAAGAAATCAGCTCTTTTGCCTGTAAAATAAAAATACAACCCCCCCAACATTAAAACCCACCACCCACATACCCCTACTCTAACCCAAACCCCCCTTAAATAAACCTAACACTACCCCCCTGAAGATCATCCTACCTTTAGCCGTCTTCAGCCAGCTGACCACCGATGGAACAGAAGAGGACATCCGCAGTGGCCGAAGTCATCATCCAAGGGGCGCTGAAGAAGTCTTCCACCCGATTGAAGTCATCATCCAAGGGGCGCTGAAGAAGTCTTCCATCTGATTTAATAACTATTCTAACTAGCTAAAATAAATACAAAGTTACCTGTAAAATAAATATAAATCCTAAAATAGCTACAATGTAATTATTAATTACATTGTAGCTATCTTAGGGTTTATTTTACAGGTAAGTATTTAGTTCTAAATAGGAATAATTTATTTAATGATAGTGTAGTCATAGGTGTAATTGTAACTTAGGTTAGTTTTTATTTTACAGGTAAATTTCTCTTTATTTTAACTAGGTAGCTATTAAATAGTTAATAACTATTTAATAGCTATTTTACCTAGTTAAAATAAATTGAAATTTGGCTGTAAAATAAAAATAAATCCTAAGATAGCTACAATATAATTATTATTTATATTGTAGCTATCTTAGGGTTTATTTTAAAGGTAAGTATTTAGTTTTAAATATGAATAATTTATTTAATAAGAGTTATAATATTTAGATGTATTTAATTAATATTTAAGTTAGGGGGGTGTTAGGGTTAGGGTTAGACTTAGGTTTAGGGGTTAATAATTTTATTATAGGTGGCGGTGGTGTGGGGGGGCAGGATAGGGGTTAATAAGTTTAATATAGGTGGCGACGGTGTAGGGGGGCAGATTAGGGGTTAATAAGTTTAATATATGTGGCGACGGTATAGGGGGGGCAGATTAGGGGTTAATAAGTTTAATATAGGTTGCGGCGGGGTCCGGGAGCGGCGGATTAGGGGTTACACAATTTATTTAGTTGCGGCGGGGTCCAGGATCGGCAGGATAGGGTTTAATAAATTTATTATAGGTGGCGGCGGTATAGGGGGGCAGGATAGGGGTTACTAGGTATAATGTAGGTGGAGGTGGGCTCTGGGAGCGGTGGTTTAGGGGTTAATACATTTATTATAGTTGCAGCAGGGTCTAGGAGCAGCGGTTTAGGGGTTAATAACTTTATTTAGTTGCAGGGGGCTCTGGGGGCACCGGTATAGGGGGTAGAACAGTGTAGTTTAGTGTGGGTGCTTAGTGACAGGCTAGCAATAAAGCTGGGAAAAAGCCAAAGAGCAGCGAGATCGGATGAGTGATAACTATCACAGTCCGCTGCTCATCGCCCAGTAATTGGTGCGCGGCTTTTTGACAGCTTTATTGATAACTTTGGCGAGCATATTCAGGTCCGCGGCGGCGATGGTAGGCGAGCTTAGGCGGGCGTATTGGGGCCAGCGATGGCAGGTAAGTAGACACATTGATAACTAGAGGCCATACTGTATATAGTTGAACTCAGGTATTTCACTTTGTATGATAACAGTTAAAAAAGGGGATTAATAATCATCAATAAATAATAGTTGTAATTATGTAGTCATGGGTTGAGTATTTAATAATTTAGAAATTTCAGGCAGGCTGCTGGGCACTATATTCTTGGGACTTCTGTGTTTAGTTTGGTTTGAGTTTACTCAGTTCTTAGGAGACCATTAACAGCCCAACACACAGCGTCCATTTTATTTAATTTAAACTGTAACATGACATCCCCCTGTCATAATGCTTTTTCCGTTAAGGCTGACAAGTTGGCAGAAGTGACAACACTCAATCATCTTCTAAATGTAAAAATCTGCAATGTAGTCATGTCTGTATGACTACATTGCAGATTTTGACATCTAGAAGATGTCTGAGTGTTGTCACTTCTGCCACCTTGTCAGCCATACCAGAAAAAAACATTATGACAGGGGCATGTGCAGCATTTTACAGGCTATTCTCTAAGGAGATCAAGCTAATGTGTTTTGATTGTCTGACTGTAATGAGTGAGCTGTCAGCCGCCCATGTCCTAATAAGTAACAGTTTTGTGTGACTAGTCACTTACCCCCAGATCTTCCTTTTCTTTGCTGCCTGCTGGTCCTGCTCCTCCCGCACTCTCTAGCTGTTGTCCTGCACAGCGTCTGGCTGGCTCCTCCCTCTTCCTCTCCAGTCTCCAGTCATGTTACTTGTGCTGTGTAGGAATGTGACTGGCTGGCTGGAACTGGAGGAGCATAGCAAATAGCAGTATGGGGTATATTGGAGGCGGAGTCAAGTGGTGCTGCGTGTAGAGGGTTCTTCCAATTGAGCTTGGGGAGGCGCCACGGGCGCGCTGCACATATTATTACTGCTCAGCAGTCAGTCATTCTCAAAATTAAAAACACTGGCCCAAACAGTAAAACAATAAAAAAAAAAACAACATATATATATATATATATATATATATATATATATATATATATATATATATATATATCAGTTCACAAACTTCACACAGGGGGGCAATGAAAAATAAGGGGGCAAGTGCCCCACCATGCCTCCCTGTAGCGACACCACTGTATATATATATATATATATATATATATATATATATATATATATATATATATATTTGAAGCAAAAAAGGAGATTTGGGGGCCTGTTTATGAAATGTCTGTCCGACATGATCTGCTCAGCAATAAGCTCTCCGCATTCAGCATTGTACCAGCAGCTCTTGTGAACTGCTGGTGCACTGCCGCCCCCTGCAGATTCACGGCCAATCAGCCGCTAGCAGGGGGTGTCAATCAACCCGATTGTATTGGATCGGGTTGATTTCACATGATGTCTGTCGCCTCCTCAGAGTAGCCGGACAGGTTATGGAGCAGCGGTTTTTAGACCACTGCTTCATAACCGGTGTTTCTAGCATTCGCCAGAAACACGTCCCTTCAAGCTCCATTTGGAGCTTGATAAATGAGCCCCTTGGCCTTAAAACCATTGTTTATAAACAGTTTAATAATAATTATAATAAGATAAAATTAAACACTTTTTTATCCCTATGAAAAATCTAGTTTTGAAAAGACTATGGGGGAATGCTCAAGAGAGCACACAGAATAAATCAGTAAGGTGATGTCTAGTACATTTTATTCCAGAAAGATTAAAACAAGTATTCATAGTAATTTCCTATCTAAAAAAACGACAAACAACAACCAAATAGATGTGGTTTTAAGAGCTGTAGAATGTGTCATTTTATTGCGCATGGTCAACTATTTTTTGTCTGATACAGCTGGAAAACAATTTTCTATTCCTTCTTTATTAACTTGTATATCCAGTTTTGTAATATATTTGTTGATTTTTTCTTGTGGTGCCCAATATTTGGGGTACATCACTCAAACGTTAGAAAACATTAAAAGGAAATGTATCCAACATAGAATCTGCTCCCAAAAACTATTTTTATTGGGAGCCAAGTTTCTCAAGTGATCGCAAAGTTATATAATATTGTTTGTTTAAAAACCCACAGCCGCAAACACATTTTCAACTAAAAAAATATCCCAAAAAGGACTTTCTGTGTGTAAAGTGCCTCTTTTCAAAATAGGAACTGGGAGGTCTCCTGAAAATGACAGATACAATAGCAAATCTAAACAGGTTCTCAATAAATGATCCAAAGATCTAAAAAATATTCAAATATAAAAGGATATGTCCAATATGTGATGTAATTAATTCCGGTGGTCTTGAGAATATGCTCAAAGTGTAAAAAATAAAAAAAATATATAGTGTAACAGTGTGATGTACCAAATGGTATAGAGAGTGTTTTCGAGGGTATCTTACTCACATGAGATGGAGCTATAATAAGCTCATTCACTGCACACACCTGTTTTAATACTGGCAGGCAAACAGTCTCCCAAGGGCTTTAAGAAATTTAATTTATTCAAATATATAAAATATGATAAAACAATCCAAATACACGACAATACATATGTATAATCAGTCCTTTTTAGGAACAGTTAATACCAACTGCGAGCGGTTCACCCTAAATGCAGATGGATGCTACAGGGCAGTGTTCACACTGCTCTCGATCTCCGCTCCCAAAACCTGCAGGGTCTACACTCCTCTAATAAGGTTGGGTATGTGCTGATGGTGCCCTGGAGGGAGGTATAGTCCGACATATGTTTTACCGTTAACCAATGGCTTTTTCAAGGAAGATAGTGTGCAGATGAAACCAGTTTATTGAACATATTGGAAGGACTAGAATAGAAAGATACTTTGTGGCTGGTTACCAGCGACGTATCTTCCTTATATACCATTATAGACATGTCTCTAGGAATAACTGCAGTTAAAGAAATTCTTAAACAAGATGTTGATCTATATCCAACTCAATTAAATTTTATTCTGGAAGGGATCAGACTAATTTTAGAAACCAATTATTTTTGGTTCAATGGAGAGTATTTCCTACAAACCAGTGGCACGACGATGGGCACCAGGTTTGCATCCAGTTATGCCAATTTATATATGGCTAATTGGGAAGACAAATTTATCTAACAATCTAACTGGGGGCAATACCTGGTGACCTATCGTCTTTACATTGACGGCCTATTTATGATATAGTCTGGAGATGAACAACAATTACAGGAATTTATTGACCACCTTAAGAACAATGAATATAAAGTAAATTTAACTTGGAAATATAGTCAAGAAAGGATATAATTATTAGACTTGGAAATATGTAATGAAGATCATACAATTAAAAGTATGAATTTTTTAAAAACCATAGACGTTAACAACTATATAGATACCCAGGGTGTCGTGATTGATTGATTTTAGTAACACCAGTACTAAAAAGTTACAATCACGACACCCTGGGTCGTGATTGTAACTTTTTAGTACTGGCGTTACTAAAATCGTATTATTACAGGAAATGGATTAGTCACAACTTTCATAGTTGATTATTGCGATCCGCTTCCATCTGCACTACTGTTAACCCATCTAAAGGCATCTTTTAGGTTGTCAGGATGGGCAGAGAGTACACTTTTTTATCGCCATATGGTCGCTTTGCAACTTTCACAAAGATTCTTTTAAACAAGATTTATTTATATTGTTTATTAAAGTACCATTTCCATCAAGAGGGTGGATACAAGTTTCTATGCAAAACAGACATATATATATATATATATATATATATATATATATATATATATATATATATATATATATATATATATAGGCACTTGTGATGAGAAGATTGCTGTTTCTGAGCCCTCTGAAGCTGTAACAGGTAATTTAAATCTATTGGTACCTGATTCTCCAGGTAACATAACACAGGAAAGAACTGCTGATGTGTTTTTGAGGAAAAGACTGTTAGTGGGTGACTCTATTTTGAGGAATGTGTATTTAGGCGAAAGTAAAGGAGAAGCAAGGGAGGTTAGATGTCTTCCAGGAGCTACTGCTCACAGGGATAAGAATCGTATTTTGAGAATTGTTAAGGCAGCAGGCAAGGGAAGTGAGTTAGATGTGATTGTTCATTTAGGAACAAATGATCTGGCTAGTAATCATGTTGCTGCTGTTCAGAAAGGGTTTTTGTGACCGAGGTAATCATTTAGAGAATGTGGCATCAACCCAGGATAGTCAGTCTTTGCAGATTTTGGCAGTTAGAGAGTTTCCACAGCCAAGTCCTCACAGGAGCCACAAAGAGTAATAAACAAACGGGCACTGAAGAAACAGGAAGCGCTGAATAAAAAGCCTGGTAGTGACATCATCAGGAAGGGGCGGCTCAGACTACCTGTCAATCAAGCACACAGAGAGGACAGCTTGAGCTTCCCAGCTGCCGAGCGTGACAGGAAGATTCCTTCTGCTAGATCAGCTAGAAGCAGGTATATTCTTGAATCTCTGCTAGGGGAATCACTTGAGCAATTAGTCAAGGAACCATCTCGTAAGGAAGCTATATATTAAATCTAATACTTACCAACAGTTATACAGTTTCAGATGTGTCTGTAGGTGAGAACTTAGGATCCAGTAATCATCAATCTGTTTGGTTTAATATTCATGTGCAGGAACTGTCCACCCACACTAAAACAAAAGTCATACTGCTGGATTACAAGTCTTGCATTAGCCTTAAAAAGCAGCTTTGAGGAGTCCCAACGCTGCATTTTAACGCCAGCTGGTATTACGAGTCTGGCAGGTGCAGGTGTACCACTCAATTTTCTTCCGTGACTCGAGCATACCGCAAATCCCCTTACGTCAATTGCGTATCCTATCTTTTCAATGGGATTTGCCTAACGCTGGTATTACGAGTCTTGGAAGAAGTGAGCGGTAGACCCTCTCCTGTCAAGACTTCTACCGCATTTAAAAGTCACGCGAAACGGGGGCGGAGTGATGAGCTGATCCGGCAGGACGCATCTTGGGGAAGCTCCTGATATACATCTAGATTATATGAGCCTTTTTAGGTTCCTAAAGGATACTTGTGATACTTTAGTAGTTATATCTCTAAAAGACCTCTGTGGAGTATGAAAGAGACTTTCCGGATTGTATCTTTAGCCTTTGTTGTTCAGCCAAACCAAGCGACCCTATCTGACAGGCCGCAAGGTTTTAAGCTGCCGCACATTCCCCCCCCAGACATCTGGGTTACGAGTAGTCCTATTTCTCCAACATTGGTGTGTCCGGTCCACGGCGTCATCCTTACTTGTGGGATATTCTCTTCCCCAACAGGAAATGGCAAAGAGTCCCAGCAAAGCTGGTCACATGATCCCTCCTAGGCTCCGCCCACCCCAGTCATTCTCTTTGCCGTTGCACAGGCAACATCTCCACGGAGATGGTTAAGAGTTTTTTGGTGTTTAAATGTAGTTTTTATTCTTCTATCAAGTGTTTGTTATTTTAAAATAGTGCTGGTATGTACTATTTACTCTGAAACAGAAAAGGATGAAGATTTCTGTTTGTAAGAGGAAGATGATTTTAGCAGACAGTAACTAAAATCGATTGCTGTTTCCACACAGGACTGTTGAGATGAAGTAACTTCAGTTGGGGGAAACAGTTAGCAGACTTTTCTGCTTAAGGTATGACTAGCCATATTTCTAACAAGACCATGTAATGCTGGAAGGCTGTCATTTCCCCTCATGGGGACCGGTAAGCCATTTTCTTAGTCAAACATTAAAGAATAAAGGGCTTAAAAAAGGGCTTAAAAACTGGTAGACATTTTTATGGGCTAAAACGATTGCTTTATTGGGGCATATTATGCAGATTCTAGCTAATAATTGGCATTATAATCTTGGGGAACGTTTAAAAAACGGCAGGCACTGTGTTGGACACCTTTTTTAGTCTGGGGGCCTTTCTAGTTATAGACTGAGCCTCATTTTCGCGCCATTACCGCGCAGTTGTTTTTGGAGAGCAAGGCATGCAGATGCATGTGTGAGGATCTAAGTATCACTAAAAAAGCTTCTAGAAGGCGTCATTTGGTATCGTATTCCCCTCTGGGCTTGGTTGGGTCTCAGCAAAGCATATAGCTGGGACTGTATAGGGGTTAAATTTGAAAACGGCTCCGGTTCCGTTATTTTAAGGGTTAAAGCTCTGAAATTTGGTGTGCAATACTTTTAATGCTTTAAGACACTGTGGTGAAATTTTGGTGATTTTTGAACAATTCCTTCATACTTTTCCACATATTCAGTAATAAAGTGTTTTCAGTTTGAAATTTAAAGTGACAGTAACGGTTTTATTTTAAAACGTTTTTTGTGCTTTGTTGACAAGTTTAAGCCTGTTTAACATGTCTGTACCATCAGATAAGCTATGTTCTATATGTATGAAAGCCAATGTGTCTCCCCATTTAAATTTATGTGATAATTGTGCCATAGTGTCCAAACAAAGTAAGGACAGTAATGCCACAGATAATGATATTGCCCAAGATGATTCCTCAAATGAGGGGAGTAAACATGATACTACATCATCCCCTACTGTGTCTACACCAGTTTTGCCCACACAGGAGGCCCCTAGTACATCTAGTGCGCCAATACTTATTACCATGCAACAATTAACGGCTGTAATGGATAACTCCATAGCAAATCTTTTATCCAAAATGCCTACTTATCAGAGAAAGCGAGATTGCTCTGTTTTAAACACTGAAGAGCAAGAGGACGCTGATGATAACTGTTCTGACATACCCTCACACCAATCTCAAGGGGCCATGAGGGAGGTTTTGTCTGATGGAGAAATCTCAGATTCAGGAAAAATTTCTCATCAAGCTGAACCTGATGTTGTGACATTTAAATTTAAATTAGAACATCTCCGCGCACTGCTTAAGGAGGTGTTATCTACTCTGGATGATTGTGACAATTTGGTCATTCCAGAGAAATTATGTAAGATGGACAAGTTCCTAGAGGTTCCGGTGCCCCCCGACGCTTTTCCTATACCCAAGCAGGTGGCGGACATAGTAAATAAAGAGTGGGAAAAGCCCGGCATACCTTTTGTTCCCCCCCCCTATATTTAAGAAATTATTTCCTATAGTCGACCCCAGAAAGGACTTATGGCAGACAGTCCCCAAGGTCGAGGGGGCGGTTTCTACTCTAAACAAACGCACTACTATTCCTATCGAAGATAGTTGTGCTTTCAAAGATCCTATGGATAAAAAATTAGAGGGTTTGCTTAAAAAGATTTTTGTACAGCAAGGTTACCTTCTACAACCAATTTCATGCATTGTTCCTGTCACTACGGCAGTGTGTTTCTGGTTCGAGGAACTAGAAAAGTCGCTCAGTAAAGAATCTTCGTATGAGGACAGAGTTCAAGCACTTAAATTGGCTAACTCTTTTGTTTTAGATGCCGCTTTGCAATTAGCTAGATTAGCGGCGAAAAATTCAGGGTTTGCTATCGTGGCGAGCAGAGCGCTTTGGCTAAAGTCTTGGTCAGCGGATGTGTCTTCCAAGAAAAAATTGCTTAACATTCCTTTCAAAGGTAAAACATTATTTGGACCTGATTTGAAAGAGATTATTTCAGACATCACTGGGGGAAAGGGCCACGCCCTCCCACAGGATAGATCTTTTAAGGCTAAAAATAAGCCTAATTTTCGTCCCTTTCGCAGAAACGGACCAGCCTCTAATTCTGCATCCTCTAAGCAAGAGGGTAATACTTCACAACCCAAACCAGCCTGGAAACCAATGCAAGGCTGGAACAAGGGTAAGCAGGCCAAGAAGCCTACCACTGCTACCAAAACAGCATGAAGGGATAGCCCCCGATCCGGGACCGGATCTAGTGGGGGGCAGACTTTCTCTCTTTGCTCAGGCTTGGGCAAGAGATGTTCAGGATCCTTGGGCGCTAGAAATAGTTTCTCAAGGTTATCTCCTGGAATTCAAGGAACTACCCCCAAGGGGAAGGTTCCACAGGTCTCAATTATCTTCAAACCAAATAAAGAGACAGGCATTCTTACATTGTGTAGAAGACCTGTTAAAGATGGGAGTGATACATCCAGTTCCAATAAGAGAACAAGGAATGGGATTTTATTCCAATCTGTTCATAGTTCCCAAAAAAGAGGGAACATTCAGACCAATTTTGGATCTGAAGATCCTAAACAAATTTCTCAGGGTACCATCGTTCAAAATGGAAACTATTCGAACGATCCTACCTACTATCCAGGAAAATCAATTTATGACTACCGTGGATTTAAAGGATGCGTACCTACATATTCCTATCCACAAGGAACATCATCAGTTCCTAAGGTTCGCTTTTCTTGACAAGCATTACCAGTTTGTGGCACTTCCATTCGGATTAGCCACTGCTCCAAGGATTTTCACAAAGGTACTAGGGTCCCTTCTAGCGGTTCTAAGACCAAGGGGCATTGCAGTAGTACCTTACTTGGACGACATCCTGATTCAAGCGTCGTCCCTGTCAAAAGCAAAGGCTCATACGGACATCGTCCTAGCCTTTCTCAGATCTCACGGATGGAAGGTGAACAAAGAAAAAAGTTCTCTGTCCCCGTCAACAAGAGTTCCCTTCTTGGGAACAATAATAGATTCCTTAGAAATTAGGATTTTTCTGACAGAGGTCAGAAAATCAAAACTTCTAAGCGCTTGTCAAGTACTTCATTCTGTTCCTCGTCCTTCCATAGCGCAGTGCATGGAAGTAATAGGATTGATGGTTGCAACAATGGACATAGTTCCTTTTGCACGAATTCATCTAAGACCATTACAACTGTGCATGCTCAGACAGTGGAATGGGGATTATACAGACTTGTCTCCGATGATTCAAGTAGATCAAAAGACCAGAGATTCACTCCGTTGGTGGCTGACCCTGGACAATCTGTTACAGGGAATGAGCTTCCGCAGACCAGAGTAGGTCATTGTCACGACCGACGCCAGTCTAGTGGGCTGGGGCGCGGTCTGGAAATCCCTGAAAGCTCAGGGTCTATGGTCTCGGGAAGAGTCTCTTCTCCCGATAAACATTCTGGAACTGAGAGCGATATTCAATGCTCTCAGAGCTTGGCCTCAACTAGCAAAGGCCAAATTCATAAGGTTTCAGTCAGACAACATGACGACCGTTGCATATATCAATCATCAGGGGGGAACAAGGAGTTCCCTGGCGATGAAAGAAGTGACCAAGATAATTCAATGGGCAGAGGATCACTCCTGCCACTTGTCTGCGATCCACATCCCAGGAGTGGAAAATTGGGAAGCAGATTTTCTGAGTCGTTAGACATTCCATCCGGGGGAGTGGGAACTCCATCCGGAAATCTTTGCCCAAATAACTCAATTATGGGGCATTCCAGACATGGATCTGATGGCGTCTCGTCAGAACTTCAAGGTTCCTTGCTACGGGTCCAGATCCAGGGATCCCAAGGCGACTCTAGTAGATGCACTAGTAGCACCTTGGACCTTCAACCTAGCTTATGTATTCCCACCGTTTCCTCTCATTCCCAGGCTGGTAGCCAGGATCAATCAGGAGAGGGCCTCGGTGATCTTGATAGCTCCTGCGTGGCCACGCAGGACTTGGTATGCAGACCTGGTGAATATGTCATCGGCTCCACCATGGAAGCTACCTTTGAGACAGGACCTTCTTGTTCAGGGTCCATTGGAACATCCGAATCTGGTTTCCCTCCAACTGACGGCTTGGAGATTGAACGCTTGATTTTATCAAAGCGTGGGTTTTCAGATTCTGTCATAGATACTCTGATTCAGGCTAGAAAGCCTGTAACTAGAAAAATTTACCATAAAATATGGAAAAAATATATCTGTTGGTGTGAATCTAAAGGATTCCCATGGAACAAGATACAAATTCCTAAGATTCTATCCTTTCTACAAGAAGGTTTGGAGAAAGGATTATCTGCAAGTTCTCTAAAGGGACAGATCTCTGCTTTATCTGTTTTACTTCACAAAAGACTGGCAGCCGTGCCAGATGTTCAAGCATTTGTTCAGGCTCTGGTTAGGATCAAGCCTGTTTACAGACCTTTGACTCCTCCCTGGAGTCTAAATCTAGTTCTTTCAGTTCTTCAAGGGGTTCCGTTTGAACCTTTACATTCCATAGATATTAAGTTACTATCTTGGAAAGTTTTGTTTTTGGTTGCAATTTCTTCTGCTAGAAGAGTTTCAGAGTTATCTGCTCTGCAGTGTTCTCCGCCCTATCTGGTGTTCCATGCAGATAAGGTGGTTTTGCGTACTAAGCCTGGTTTTCTTCCGAAAGTTGTTTCCAACAAAAATATTAACCAGGAGATAGTTGTACCTTCTTTGTAATTCTATTTAGAGGCTACTAAAGATTCAGACACACATCTTCCTTGTTTGTTGTTTATTCTGGTAAAAGGAGAGGTCAAAAAGTGACTTCTACCTCTCTTTCCTTTTGGCTTAAAAGCATTATCCGATTGGCTTATGAGACTGCCGGACGGCAGCCTCCTGAAAGAATCACAGCTCACTCCACTAGGGCTGTGGCTCCCACATGGGCCTTCAAGAACGAGGCTTCTGTTGACCAGATATGTAAGGCAGCGACTTGGTCTTCAATGCACACTTTTGCCAAATTTTACAAATTTGATACTTTTGCTTCTTCGGAGGCTATTTTTGGGAGAAAGGTTTTGCAAGCCGTGGTGCCTTCCATTTAGGTGACCTGATTTGCTCCCTCCCTTCATCCGTGTCCTAAAGCTTTGGTATTGGTTCCCACAAGTAAGGATGACGCCGTGGACCGGACACACCAATGTTGGAGAAAACAGAATTTATGCTTACCTGATAAATTACTTTCTCCAACGGTGTGTCCGGCCCACGGCCCGCCCTGGTTTTTTAATCAGGTCTGATGAATTATTTTCTCTAACTACAGTCACCACGGTATCATATGGTTTCTCCTATATATATTTCCTCCTGTCCGTCGGTCGAATGACTGGGGTGGGCGGAGCCTAGGAGGGATCATGTGACCAGCTTTGCTGGGACTCTTTGCCATTTCCTGTTGGGGAAGAGAATATCCCACAAGTAAGGATGACGCCGTGGACCGGACACACCGTTGGAGAAAGTAATTTATCAGGTAAGCATAAATTCTGTTTTGATTACACACACTGTTGGAGATGGATACCGACTTACAAGGATATGAAGAAACTATTTCTGAGCTATTGAATTAACATTACGCTAGACTGAGACTCTTAATAACACAGAGTTTTGCAAGCTGCGTTTCCCCACGTGGCCCAAATGTACTAAATATAGGGCCTATAACAACACTTGGTCCAGAGGAAACAGTCTCACCCTATTCTAACAATTCTGGCATACAAGATTTTGTGAGCAAGGCTGCTGCGGAGAGTGATGTTACCACCCAGTGCAAGGCTGAGACAGTTCAGATCGCTCTGTCGTGGAGTGTGCTCGAAAAGGGGAATATTGATTCTGTTTACTCCCTGCATACCCCGGTCTCTAATCTACCTTTACCGAGAGAGACTTTCAGCACAGGCCATACTTACCCGGTCTCAAACACGCACAGAAAGGTACCTCCACACAACAAGACGGCACCGGATCTACCGGACACAACTATGTAGCCAGCATGAGGAGGATTTAAATCCCTGATCATACGACTAAGACCTCAAACACATTTGTCCATAACAGAACGGGCTGTAGATCCTGCACCTTGTGAGCCAATAATGAACGGTACGGTAATCCCCATTTCCCATCCCCAGAGGGTATTCTTAAGTGCCCTTATGAAGAAACCTTTACCTACCTTACAACTCCGGTCTGAGAGCCCTGCAGCCTTAAGAGATACACCGGACACTGTGGACCTAGACACCATAAGCCCATCGACTGCTTCTGTAACAAAGGTGAAGGCAATGTCCATACCTTATATGCTAAGGGAGTACGCTGCTCTTCGCAACCCTGGAGGTGCAGCTGAGGTCCAAGCCGAAAAACAGAACATCGCTGTTTCTGCTTCACCAGAGATGTCAAGAATAACTAGAAGTATCACGCTGGCTCGATCACCCCTGGTCTCAGTGCAATGTAGAGTGGCGATCAGAGAGGAAAGCCCTTCCGGACTTGAGTATGTCCAGATGAACAGTAGTGAGGTATGGTGTAACCCAGTGTCTCTGACCCTGGACGGTGTGGAGGTTTACTCTGCCCGGAGCCTAGATCGTGGAGGCTGAATCAAAACTGAAGAGCTAACTGTATCCACAGCCGTGTTTCAGAACTCTTTTGACACTCAAGTATCCTGAAGCACTGTTTACTATTTAGAATCCTGGTACGGTGTACCTCCGGTGAGCTCTATGCTATGCCTGGGACGCTCTGGTGTAGGCTAACTTTACGGAGTACTTTGTGCCTGCCTCAATTATAAATTTGTTAATCTGCTGAGATTGAACCCTGCCTTTCCTCAAATTGCAGTAACTTTTAAGCTTATTTTATTATATTTTCAATAGTATGTCATGTTGGATTTATGAGAATCAATTTATAGCCAAAGTTTATGTTTGCTTCCTATCTCTCCTTATTTGATAGTGGCTATTTAGTCTTTTTCTTATTTGTTACTTAAGTTAGTCAAGCATAGTAGGTGGTCACCATAATGTTAGCCTATTACTATATCCTAACAAATGATTCGTCACCCACACATAGGAAGGCTCATATATAATTAGGCATCACCCCTTTCTGTTCTGTAGTAACATTTGTGTTCAATCTTTCCACCTGCTGCTTATTAAGAAATACTGATGTGATGGTTCCTTTATCACTTTATGTGTCAATCTTATAATCTGGGCCCAAAAATGGCCCTCCATCTCTTTTTCCCCTCATTCCCCTTCCTAATTTTAACTAGTTGTCAGCGGTCCAAAAGTGGCCGATATGCATCACTAAGGGGAAATCGATTGTTTGTTTATTACCAAGTTCATAAGGTTATTGATATCAAAAAAATAAGAAAAGAGGTATTGCATTGTACACCTAACTTTTTATTATATAAATTCAAATACTGTTGTCTTATGTACAATCTTTATATCATGCCTTTTTATGTCTGGATTTTTGTATCGGAAACACTTTAATAAATATATTAACCCCTAATCTGCCGACCGGACATCGCCGCCACTTTAATAAATATATTAACCCCTAAACCGCCGCACTCCCGCCTCGCAAACACTTGTTAAATTTTATTAACCCCTAATCTGCCGTCTCTAACATCGCCGACACCTACCTACATTTATTAACCCTTAATCTGCCACCCCCAACGTCGCTACTACTATATTAAAGGTATTAACCCCTAAACCTAAGTCTAAACCTAACCCTAACCCCCCTAACTTAAATATAATTTAAATACATCTAAATAATAATAAATTTACTAAAATTAAATAAAGTATTCCTATTTAAAACTAAATACTTACCGATAAAATAAACCCTAAGCTAGCTACAATATAACTAATAGTTACATTGTAGCTAGCTTAGGATTTATATTTAGTTTACAGGCAACTTTGTATTTATTTTAACTAGGTAGAATAGTTATTAAATAGTTATTAACTATTTAATAACTTCCTAGTTAAAATAAGTACAAAAGTTCCTGTAAAATAAACCCAAACCTAAGTTACAATTACACCTAACACTACACTATAATTAAACTAATTACCTAAACTACCTGCAATTAAATTAAATAAACTAAATTACGAGAAAAAAAAAAACTAAATTACAGAAAAAAAAAGAATTACAAGAATTTTAAACTAATTACACCTAATCTAATCCCCCTAATAAAATAAAAAAGCCCCCCAAAATAATAAAATTCCCTACCCTATACTAAATTACAAATAGCCCTTAAAAGGGCCTTTTGCGGGGCATTGCCCCAAAGTAATCAGCTCTTTCACCTGTAAAAAAAATTACAATACCCCCCCCAACATTAAAACCCACCACCCACACACCCAACCCTACTCTAAAACCCACCCAATCCCCCCTTAAAAAACCTAACACTACCCCCCTGAAGATCTCCCTACCTTAACGCCAGCTGGTATTACGAGTCTGGCAGGTGCAGGTGTACCGCTCACTTTTCTTCCGTGACTCGAACATACCGCAAATCCCCTTACGTCAATTGCGTATCCTATCTTTTCAATGGGATTTGCCTAACGCTGGTATTATGAGTCTTGGAAGAAGTGAGCGGTAGACCCTCTCCTACCTTGATTGGATCAGCCAATAGGATTTTTCCTACCTTAATTCTGATTGGCTGATAGAATCCTATTAGCCAATCGGAATTCAAGGGACGCCATCTTGGATGACGTCATTTAAAGGAACCTTCATTCTTCGCTTGGACTTCGTTTGAAGAGGATGCCCGATATTACCTAACAGTATAAACTTATCTAGTTTGTATGATAGCCTTATGCTTGTCCCATGCATTTTTAAAGTTCCCCACAGTGTTTGTCGCTACTACCTCTTGAGGACGTTTATTCCATAAATCAATCACTCTTAGTGTAAAGAAGTGCTTCCTCAAATTACTCCTGAATCTACTACCCTTTAGCTTGAGCTCATGACCCCTTGTTCTTGAATTTTCCATTTTATGTAAAATACCCACAGCCTCAGTTTTACTAAGCCCTTTAACGTACTTGAAAGTTGCTATCATATCATACCTGCTGCCCATGTGTAGCGAAGGCGGGCGGACAGCTTCGCGAGTTGAGAAGCTGCCCGCCGCCATTTAGTACATGGAGCCCAATGTATTCAGTTGTTGAAAGCAACTAAATCTATATTGTCATTTAGACCATTGGGAAATAGAGTTTAAAGTTTGTAAATCCAATATGTCTCCCGTTGGCGGAGACGTATTATACGGTTATATGTTGAATTAACTGAAATTTGTTCTATTGGTGTAATTTTCATTGGTGTTTTTATAGAATGATGGTGCAAATTACAGTGTCTTCATATGCTTTGTTTGAGAAAGCCTTTTCATGCACACTGTGTACTGGGCTCCACAAAAACACTCAATGAGGTAGATCAAATAGGAGCTTTTGCATGTTAAAAAATCAGAAAGGATAAATTCTTCCTTAGTGGTGTTGGATTTGAATGTTTTTTTATATTTTATATTCAACGAGAGGCATGTGTTGTAATTTGTTCGGCTACATTTGTAAACACCTTTTAAGCCAAAGGGGTGATTGGGTTTAGCGGAAACTAAGTTGGGGTTAAAATTAGAGATGAAAATTGTATTGAGTATTTTACTAGGTGCAAGTTTTGTTCTAATAGTTGGTGCTCTTTTAAAAGTAATTATAGGTACTTTTTTTAAAAAAAAAAATTCTAATATGGGGTCTTGTTTGATAATGTGCCAATGTTTGCAGATGATGTTTTTTTATTTTATTGTAATTCTGATTGTAATGAGTAATGAATATGGGTGTGTTGTTAGTATTTCTTCTGTTAAGTGTGATCAGTCCACGGGTCATCATTACTTCTGGGATATTACTCCTCCCCAACAGGAAGTGCAAGAGGATTCACCCAGCAGAGCTGCATATAGCTCCTCCCTTCTACGTCACTCCCAGTCATTCTCTTGCACCCAACGACTAGATAGGATGTGTGAGAGGACTATGGTGATTATACTTAGTTTTATATCTTCAATCAAAAGTTTGTTATTTTAAAATAGCACCGGAGTGTGTTATTACCTCTCTGGCAGAGTTTGAAGAAGAATCTACCAGAGTTTTGCTATGATTTTAGCCGGAGTAGTTAAGATCATATTGCTGTTCTCGGCCATCTGAGGAGTGAGGTAAACTTCAGATCAGGGGACAGCGGGCAGATGAATCTGCATAGAGGTATGTAGCAGTTTTTATTTTCTGACAATGGAATTGATGAGAAAATCCTGCCATACCGATATAATGTCATGTATGTATACTTTACACTTCAGTATTCTGGGGAATGGTACTTCACTAGAATTACACTGTAAGAAATACATAAAGCTGTTTAATAACTAGAGATTATGTTTAACGTTTTTGCTGGAATGTAAAATCGTTTTCATTTGCTGAGGTACTGTGTGAATAAATGTTTGGGCACTATTTTTCCACTTGGCAGTTGCTTAATCTGTTTTTCTGACAGTTTCTGTTCTCCCTCACTGCTGTGTGTGAGGGGGAGGGGCCGTTTTTTGGCGCTTTTTCTATGCATCAAATATTTCAGTCAGCAACTCATTGTATTCCCTGCATGATCCGGTTCATCTCTACAGAGCTCAGGGGTCTTCAAACTTATTTTGAGGGAGGTAATTTCTCTCAGCAGAGCTGTGAGAATTATAGTTTGACTGAGATAAAAAACGTTTATTCTGTAATTTGTTTCCTGCTTTCAGAATTTGTTATCTTTGCTAATGGGATTAAACCTTTGCTAAAGTTGTGTTGTTTACAAGGATTGAGGCTATAACTGTTTCAATTTATTAATTTTCAACTGTCATAGATCTTCTGTGCTTCTTAAAGGCACAGTACATTTTAATATTATTCTAATTGAATTGTATTTCCAAGTTGCAAGTTTATTTGCTAGTGTGTTAAACATGTCTGATTCAGAGGATGATACCTGTGTCATTTGTTGCAATGCCAAAGTGGAGCCCAATAGAAATTTATGTACTAACTGTATTGATGCTACTTTAAATAAAAGTCAATCTGTACAAATTGAACAAATTTCACCAAACAACGAGGGGAGAGTTATGCCGACTAACTCGCCTCACGTGTCAGTACCTACATCTCCCGCTCAGAGGGAGGTGCGTGATATTGTAGCGCCGAGTACATCTGGGCGGCCATTACAAATCACATTACAGGATATGGCTACTGTTATGACTGAGGTTTTGGCTAAATTACCAGAACTAAGAGGTAAGCGTGATCACTCTGGGGTGAGAACAGAGTGCGCTGATAATATTAGGGCCATGTCAGACACTGCGTCACAGGTGGCAGAACATGAGGACGGAGAACTTCATTCTGTGGGTGACGGTTCTGATCCAAACAGACTGGATTCAGATATTTCAAATTTTAAATTTAAACTGGAAAACCTCCGTGTATTACTAGGGGAGGTGTTAGCGGCTCTGAATGATTGTAACACAGTTGCAATACCAGAGAAAATGTGTAGGTTGGATAAATATTTTGCGGTACCGACGAGTACTGAGGTTTTTTCCTATACCTAAGAGACTTACTGAAATTGTTACTAAGGAGTGGGATAGACCCGGTGTGCCGTTCTCACCCCCCTCCGATATTTAGAAAAATGTTTCCAATAGACGCCACCACAAGGGACTTATGGCAAACGGTCCCTAAGGTGGAGGGAGAAGTTTCTACCTTAGCTAAGCGTACCACTATCCCGGTGGAGGATAGCTGTGCTTTTTCAGATCCAATGGATAAAAAGTTAGAGGGTTACCTTAAGAAAATGTTTGTTCAACAAGGTTTTATATTGCAACCCCTTGCATGCATTGCGCCGATCACGGCTGCAGCGGCATTCTGGATTGAGTCTCTGGAAGAGAACATTGGTTCAGCTACTCTGGACGACATTATGGACAGGCTTAGAGTCCTTAAACTAGCTAATTCATTCATTTCGGAGGCCGTAGTACATCTTACTAAACTTACGGCGAAGAATTCAGGATTCGCCATTCAGGCACGCAGGGCGCTGTGGCTAAAATCCTGGTCAGCTGATGTTACTTCTAAGTCTAAATTGCTTAATATACCTTTCAAAGGGCAGACCTTATTCGGGCCCGGGTTTGAAAGAGATTATCGCTGACATTACAGGAGGTAAAGGCCATGCCCTGCCTCAGGACAAAGCCAAAGCCAAGACTAGACAGTCTAATTTTCGTTCCTTTCGTAATTTCAAAGCAGGAGCAGCATCAACTTCCTCTGCACCAAAACAGGAAGGAGCTGTTGCTCGCTACAGACAAGGCTGGAAACCTAACCAGTCCTGGAACAAGGGCAAGCAGACTAGGAAACCTGCTGCTGCCCCTAAAACAGCATGAATTGAGGGCCCCCGATCCAGGATCGGATCTAGTGGGGGGGCAGACTTTCTCTCTTCGCCCAGGCTTGGGCAAGAGATGTTCAGGATCCCTGGGCGCTAGAGATAATATCTCAGGGATACCTTCTGGACTTCAAATACTCTCCTCCAAGAGAGAGATTTCATCTGTCAAGATTGTCAACAATCCAGACAAAGAAAGAGGCGTTTCTACGCTGCGTACAAGAGCTCTTGTTAATGGGAGTAATCCATCCAGTTCCACGATCGGAACAGGGACAGGGGTTTTACTCAAATCTGTTTGTGGTTCCCAAAAAAGAGGGAACTTTCAGACCAATCCTGGACTTAAAGATCCTAAACAAATTCCTAAGAGTTCCATCGTTCAAGATGGAGACTATTCGGGACAATTTTACCTATGATCCAAGAGGGTCAATACATGACCACTGTAGATTTAAAAGATGCTTACCTTCACATACCGATTCACAAAGATCATTATCGGTACCTAAGGTTTGCCTTCCTAGACAGGCATTACCAGTTTGTGGCTCTTCCATTCGGATTGGCTACAGCTCCAAGAATCTTCACAAAGGTTCTGGGTGCTCTTCTGGCGGTACTAAGACCGCGGGGAATCTCGGTAGCTCCATACCTAGACGACATTCTGATACAAGCTTCAAGCTTTCAAACTGCCAAGTCTCATACAGAGTTAGTGCTGGCATTTCTAAGGTCACATGGATGGAAGGTGAACGAAAAGAAAAGTTCACTCGTTCCACTCACAAGAGTTCCCTTCCTGGGGACTCTTATAGATTCTGTAGAAATGAAGATTTACCTGACAGAGGACAGGCTAACAAGACTTCAAAGTGCTTGCCGCACCCTTCATTCCATTCAACACCCGTCAGTGGCTCAATGCATGGAGGTAATCGGCTTAATGGTAGCGGCAATGGACATAGTACCCTTTGCACGCTTACACCTCAGACCACTGCAACTGTGCATGCTAAGTCAGTGGAATGGGGATTACTCAGACTTATCCCCTTCTCTGAATCTGGATCAAGAGACCAGAAATTCTCTTCTATGGTGGCTTTCTCGGCCACATCTGTCCAGGGGGATGCCATTCAGCAGACCAGACTGGACAATTGTAACAACAGACGCCAGCCTTCTAGGTTGGGGTGCCGTCTGGAATTCTCTGAAGGCTCAGGGACAATGGAGTCAGGAGGAGAGTCTCCTGCCAATAAACATTCTGGAATTGAGAGCAGTTCTCAATGCCCTCCTGGCTTGGCCCCAGTTGACAACTCGGGGGTTCATCAGGTTTCAGTCGGACAACATCACGACTGTAGCTTACATCAACCATCAGGGAGGGACAAGAAGCTCCCTAGCTATGATGGAAGTATCAAAGATAATTTGCTGGGCAGAGTCTCACTCTTGCCACCTGTCAGCAATCCACATCCCGGGAGTGGAGAACTGGGAGGCGGATTTCCTAAGTCGTCAGACTTTTCATCCGGGGGAGTGGGAACTTCATCCGGAGGTCTTTGCCCAAATACTTCGACGTTGGGGCAAACCAGAGATAGATCTCATGGCGTCTCGACAGAATGCCAAGCTTCCTCGTTACGGGTCCAGATCCAGGGATCCAGGAGCAGTCCTGATAGATGCTCTGACAGCACCTTGGGACTTCAGGATGGCTTACGTGTTTCCACCCTTCCCGTTGCTTCCTCGATTGATTGCCAGAATCAAACAAGAGAGAGCATCAGTGATTCTAATAGCACCTGCGTGGCCACGCAGGACTTGGTATGCAGACCTGGTGGACATGTCATCCTGTCCACCTTGGTCTCTACCTCTGAAACAGGACCTTCTGATACAGGGTCCCTTCAAACATCAAAATCTAACTTCTCTGAAGCTGACTGCTTGGAAATTGAACGCTTGATTTTATCAAGACGTGGATTTTCTGAGTCAGTTATTGATACCTTAATACAGGCTAGGAAACCTGTTACCAGAAAGATTTACCATAAGATATGGCGTAAATACCCTATATTGGTGTGAATCCAAAGGTTACTCTTGGAGTAAGGTTAGGATTCCTAGGATATTGTCTTTTCTACAAGAAGGTTTAGAAAAGGGTTTATCTGCTAGTTCATTAAAGGGACAGATCTCAGCTCTGTCCATTCTGTTACACAAACGTCTGTCAGAAGTTCCTGACGTCCAGGCTTTTTGTCAGGCTTTGGCCAGAATTAAGCCTGTGTTTAAAACTGTTGCTCCACCATGGAGTTTAAATCTTGTTCTTAATGTTTTACAGGGCGTTCCGTTTGAACCCCTTCATTCCATTGATATAAAGTTGTTATCTTGGAAAGTTCTATTTTTAATGGCTATTTCCTCGGCTCGAAGAGTCTCTGAATTATCAGCCTTACATTGTGATTCTCCTTATTTGATTTTTCATTCGGATAAGGTAGTCCTGCGTACTAAACCTGGGTTCTTACCTAAGGTAGTTACTAACAGGAATATCAATCAAGAGATTGTTGTTCCTTCTTTATGCCCAAATCCTTCTTCAAAGAAGGAACGTCTACTGCACAACCTGGATGTAGTCCATGCTCTAAAATTTTACTTACAGGCAACTAAGGAATTTCGACAAACGTCTTCTCTGTTTGTCATTTACTCTGGGCAGAGGAGAGGTCAAAAAGCTTCCGCTACCTCTCTTTCTTTTTGGCTTCGTAGCATAATTCGTTTAGCTTATGAGACTGCTGGACAGCAGCCTCCTGAAAGAATTACAGCTCATTCTACTAGAGCTGTGGCTTCCACTTGGGCCTTCAAGAATGAGGCCTCTGTTGAACAGATTTGCAAGGCTGCAACTTGGTCTTCGCTTCATACTTTTTCCAAATTTTACAAATTTGACACTTTTGCTTCATCGGAGGCTATTTTTGGGAGAAAGGTTCTTCAGGCAGTGGTTCCTTCTGTATAAAGAGCCTGCCTATCCCTCCCGTCATCCGTGTACTTTTGCTTTGGTATTGGTATCCCAGAAGTAATGATGACCCGTGGACTGATCACACTTAACAGAAGAAAACATAATTTATGCTTACCTGATAAATTCCTTTCTTCTGTAGTGTGATCAGTCCACGGCCCGCCCGGTTTTTAAGGCAGGTAAATATTTTTTAATTTATACTCCAGTCACCACTTCACCCTTGGCTTTTCCTTTCTCGTTGGTCCTTGGTCGAATGACTGGGAGTGACGTAGAGGGGAGGAGCTATATGCAGCTCTGCTGGGTGAATCCTCTTGCACTTCCTGTTGGGGAGGAGTAATATCCCAGAAGTAATGATGACCCGTGGACTGATCACACTACAGAAGAAAGGAATTTATCAGGTAAGCATAAATTATGTTTTCTTTTTGTCTTAGGTTTGTTTAATAGTATTTCATGCAATTGCCGCCGCACACTGAAGCTTGAATGCAAGGGCCTATATTTAACAAAGTCTGGCGGACCTTATCCGCCAGTGCGGATCAGGTCTGCCAGACCTCGCTGAATACGGAGAGCAATACGCTCTCAGTATTCAGCATTGCACCAGCAGCTCACAAGTGCTGCTGGTGCAACGCCGCCCCCTGCAGACTCGCGGCCAATCAGCAGGGGGGTGTCAATTAACCTGATCGGACTCGATCGAGTTGATTTCCGGCGATGTCTGTCCGCCTGCTCAGAGCTGCTCTTTGTGACCGCTGCTTCATAACTGCTGTTTCTGGCGAGTCTGCAGGCAGGGGCATAGATAGGCCCCAAGGTACTCGTTTTATATTTGGGGTACCTTGCATTCCTATTGGCTAATATTTTCAAATCAGCCAATAGTATGAGAGCTACTAAAATCCTATTGGCTGTTCAAATACTTTTTGTAATTCTAGACTTTATTATTTTTGGTAATATTAGACTTTTATTTTAATTAAATCTTAGGTTGTTTTTTTATGTTAGGATTTTTTATTTTAATTTTAACTTAGTATTTTTAAATTTTATGTAATTAGGGTTAACTTAGGGGGTGTTATTATAGGGGGCTTAGTGATTGGATTAGTTCTTTGCATTGTGGGGGGATGGAGGTTTAGGGGTTAATACATTTATTAGGTTTATTGCATTGTGGGGGGATGGCGGATTAGGGTTTAATAGATTACTTAGGTTTATTGCATATTGGGGGGATGGCGGATTAGGGGTTAATAGTTTACTTAGGTTTATTGCATTGTGGGGGGATGCCGGTTAGGGGTTAATAGTTTAATTAGGTATATTGCATTGTGAGGGAATGGCAGTTTAGGGGTAAATCACTTTTATTTTTAGTTGCGATGTGTGGAGGTCGGATATAGGGGTTTTGACGTGTCGGGTTCATTTTTGGGAGACGGGTTAGACTTTTACAGGCGATGTAACTTTTTTTGTTTTTTACTTATGCGCTGGCAGATCATAAACTGCCGTAAGTCACTGGCGACTCCAGAAATGTGTATTTGCGCACATTTCTGAACATCGCCAGTTTATCCAACTTACAGCAGTTTATGATCTGATGGCGCAGTATATGTAATTCACCCGATGTGCGAGGTGAACTTACGGGCGACGCAGGTTTCAGCAGTTGCGATGAAACCTGCACTGCATATGTAATCTCGCCCTAAATGTGCACCTTTATTTTTTTTAATCTATCCTTGAAAAGGGTTAAATCGGTGCTTATAGTAATGCTTCTATTACAATGTTAGGCCAGCCTAACATTTCCAATGAACAACCAATCAGTGTGTATGTCATAGGACACCCTTAAAGTTCAGCCCTATGAAACCCCCTAGGAAGCTTATGTAAAAAGTGGGTGGGACTGCTCTCTATGTCACAGCCCAGTCAAAAGGTGAAAATGATGGGGGTGGAGGAACAGAGAATACCAAGTAGGATTCTATATCTTTTATTATACAATATATAAACACTTTTAAAAAAATTATGGCATTTTGCTTGTACACTAATATATTTTTCATTGCAACATTCTTAAAATCTGAAATTTACCATTGCTTTAAACTAAGTGATGGTAATCTCTCCCCTTTTTAAAAACAGATTTGAAATGTTAGTGATATTTTAGATGGAGCTTAATCCATCAGTTATAATGAAGATGCACTATAACTTACTTTTTAATATAGTTATGAAATTCAAATACCCTGTGCTCTGCCGCCCACTTCAAAAGTAAATTTTTCTGTGAGCTACAACAAACAAAAATGCCATATGGGGAGAGTGCTGATTGAAAAACAATTTAACTGTTAGTTTACAGAAAAAAGTGTTTTTTGAATTGTATATCTATATTAAAAAGCAAGTTATAGAGCTGCTTCTTTACAACTGATGAATCTAAAATATCACTAACATTCCGGATCTGTTTATAAATCGGGAGAGAGTTTACCATCACTTTAAGGAAGCACTATTTAGAGGGCTGAGGAAATTGCAGTACATAGAAGTGCCTTTAGCATTTTCCAAGGGAACCACCTGAGATATTTTTTTAAGAATGTGAATCATTTGTATACTGACAAATGAACACTATTAAATTGCTGACTGCTTACCATAGGAGACTGCTTACCATAGGGAGTTAAATGTCCTTGTAAGGGCAATTTGCAACTTAAACTCTCCACCCAAAAATCTTGAGCCTTTTCTTGTAAAATAAAGAGCTAACAAGTAATTTATGTAGATGCACTCGCATGAAGGGAGGGAGTTTAAGTTTTGGATTTCCATTAAAGGGAAATTATACACTAGATTTTTCTTTGCATAAATGTTTTGTAGATGATACATTTATATTGCCTATACAGCTTTTTTTTTAAAAAAAAAACAAAATGTATAGTTTTGTATATTTTTTAAATAACATTGCACTGATTTTCAGACTCCTAACCAAGCCCCAAAATTTTAGGAGAATATTGATGTATACCTACTCCAGCTTGCTCCTGTTTGTGTAAAGAGTCTTTTCATATGCAGAGGAGGGGGGGGGGGGAGTATCTGCTTTTTTGTTGTTGCTATAGAACCACTTTCAGTGGGTGTTCCAGCTAACCTTTCCAACAGGGAGCTTCCAAGTTAGTTTATAAATGGTTTTATATTGGATTTTTAGATCAGTATCTGTGCATATTATTCTTTATACTAGTGTCTACTACATGAAGTTAAATGAAAATTGGTGTAAACTGTCCCTTTAAGCTTTTGTTGCAAACATGAATTTCCCTGATTTTGTTTTATTATGTTTTTCATTTAAGTATGAATGTGTTTTTGTCATTTCCTTTTGTCCTACAATATATATTTGATGGTTGTAGTTGATTTCTTTTAAAACTGGCCAACAAAATCATTCTTTACACATGAGGTACAGTGCTCTCATGAATTCATAAATTTATTTTCTTAGGTTTACATGTCTGTTTTTTATGCAAACAGTTTGGCAACAAGCAGCTGATCATAAAATACTGTTCTATAAATGATAAAACATGCTTTGTGTCTTAACAAAAACACACTGAATGCAGAAGAATTAACTTGGGCACAATAATATTAATTTAGTGTCAATTAAGCCACAAATGTTTGTTTATAGTATAAATAAGTCAACCTCAAAGCAATTGTCACATTACTAAACAGTTTAATATATTTGTAATCTGTTCTCAGACTACATTTTTAAAGAAAACATTCTTCCACAAATAAATAAAGTTAAGATTCATGAAAGTCTAATTGAACTTAAATACTTTAGACAGAGGGGTCAATTTATCAAGCTCCGTCTAAAGACCGATGCTCCATAACCTGTCCGTCTGCTCTGAGGCGGCGGACTGAAATCAACCCGATCGAATATGATCAGGTTGATTGACACCCCCTGCTAGCAGACGATTGGCTGCGAATCTCCAGGGGGTGGCATTGCACCAGCATTTCACAAGAACTGCTGGTGCAATGATAAATGCAGACAGCGTATGCTATCGATGTGTGGTGGACATGATACGCTACATCGTATATTGTCCGTCCGCACTTTAATAAATTGACCCCATTGTATATTCATTTACTACTTTTATCAAAGTAACTTTATTTTCTTGGAATCCTTCATTGAAAAATATATATGGATAGGTTCTAAAGCACTGGTTTTCAAACCTGTCCTTGAGGATACTGCAGAGGTAAAATAATCAGCGGATTAGTAGACATGGTTATTTTCCTGCTCTTAACCAAGGTAATCCTGAAAATCTGGCCTGTTAGAGAGACTTGAGGACAGGTTTGAAAACCAGTGCTCTAGATCAGTGTTTCTCAACCGTGGTCCTCAAGTACCCCCAACAAGCCATGTTTTCATTATAGCTGAACCAGTGCACAGGTGAAATAATCAGCTGATCAGTACCCATGGTTGCTAACCTGCTCTCACCCATCACCTGCTTATTTCACCTGTGCACTGGTTCAGCTATAATAAAAACATGGCCTGTTGGGGGTACTTGAGGACCACGGTTGAGAAACACTGCTTTAGATCATGTGGTTGAGTACTATGGCAGCAGTGTTTGCAACAATGTATGCTCTATCTGAATCAAAAAAGGTTAATTTTCAGGTCCGGATTACAAGTGGCACGATATTGTTAGCGCAAGTCACAATAAGCAATATTGCGACTATGATAACTTGGCGCATATTACAAGTTCAAAGTAAACACATTCGACTGGGCGCAAACAAATTTACAGCACATCTGTTTGCGCAGAGTGAAGACCTCACTTAGGCCTAGATTTGGAGTTTGGCGGTAGAAGGGCTGTTAACGCTCCGCGGGCTTTTTTCTGGCCGCACCATAAATTTAACTCTGGTATCGAGAGTTCAAACAAATGCTGCGTTAGGCTCCAAAAAAGGAGCGTAGAGCATTTTTTACCGCAAATGCAACTCTCGATACCAGAGTTGCTTACGGACGCGGCCAGCCTCAAAAACGTGCTCGTGCACGATATCCCCATAGGAAAACAATGGGGCTGTTTGAGCTGAAAAAAAAACTAACACCTGCAAAAAAGCAGCGTTCAGCTCCTAACGCAGCCCCATTGTTTCCTATGGGGAAACACTTCCTACGTCTACACCTAACATATATATTATATTTATTAACCCCTAATCTGCCCCCCACAACGTCGCCGACACCTGCCTACACTTATTAACCCCTAATCTGCCGAGCGGACCTGAGCGCTACTATAATAAAGTTATTAACCCCTAATCCGCCTCACTAACCCTATCATAAATAGTATTAACCCCTAATCTGCCCTCCCTAACATCGCCGACACCTAACTTCAATTATTAACCCCTAATCTGACGACCGGAGCTCACCGCTACTATAATAAATGGATTAACCCCTAAAGCTAAGTCTAACCCTAACAATAACACCCCCCTAAATTAAATATAATTTAAATCTAACTAAATAAATTAACTCTTATTAAATAAATTATTCCTATTTAAAGCTAAATACTTACCTGTAAAATACATCCTAATATAGCTACACTATAAATTATAATTATATTATAGCTATTTTAGGATTTATATTTAGTTTACAGGCAACTTGGTAATTATTTTAACCAGGTACAATAGCTATTTAATAGTTACCTAGTTAAAATAATAACAAATTTACCTGTAAAATAAATCCTAACCTAAGATATAATTAAACCTAACACTACCCTATCAATAAATTAATTAAATAAACTACCTACAATTACCTACAATTAACCTAACACTACACTATCAATAAATTAATTAAACACAATTCCTACAAATAAATACAATTAAATAAACTAGCTAAAGTACAAAAAATAAAAAAGAACTAAGTTACAAAAAATAAAAAAATATTTACAAACATAAGAAAAATATTACAACAATTTTAAACTAATTACACCTACTCTAAGCCCCCTAATAAAATAACAAAGCCCCCCAAAATAAAAAAATTCCCTACCCTATTCTAAATTAAAAAAGGTAAAAGCTCTTTTACCTTACCAGCCCTGAACAGGGCCCTTTGCGGGGCATGCCCCAAGAATTTCAGTTCTTTTGCCTGTAAAAAAAAAACATACAATACCCCCCCCCAACATTATAACCCACCACCCACATACCCCTAATCTAACCCAAACCCCCCTTAAATAAACCTAACACTAAGACCCTGAAGATCTTCCTACCTTGTCTTCACCATCCAGGTTCACCGATCCGTCCTGAAGAGCTCCTCCGATGTCCTGATCCAAGCCCAAGCGGGGGGCTGAAGAGGTCCATGATCCGGTCAAAGTCTTCATCCAAGCGGGGCAGAAGAGGATCTTCCATCCGATTGAAGTCTTCATCCAGGCGGCATCTTCTATGGTCTTCTATCCGGAGCGAAGCGGCAGGATCCTGAAGACCTCCAGCGCGGAACATCCATCCGGACCGACGACTGAACGACGAATGACTGTTCCTTTAAGGGACGTCATCCAAGATGGCGTCCCTCGAATTCCGATTGGCTGATAGGATTCTATCAGCCAATCGGAATTAAGGTAGGAATTTTCTGATTGGCTGATGGAATCAGCCAATCAGAATCAAGTTCAATCCGATTGGCTGATCCAATCAGCCAATCAGATTGAGCTCGCATTCTATTGGCTGTTCCGATCAGCCAATAGAATGCGAGCTCAATCTGATAGGCTGATTGGATCAGCCAATCGGATTGAACTTGATTCTGATTGGCTGATTCCATCAGCCAATCAGAAAATTCCTACCTTAATTCCGATTGGCTGATAGAATCCTATCAGCCAATCGGAATTCGAGGGACGCCATCTTGGATGACGTCCCTTAAAGGAACAGTCATTCGTCGTTCAGTCGTCGGGCCGGATGGGATGTTCCGCGCTGGAGGTCTTCAGGATCCTGCCGCTTCGCTCCGGATAGAAGACCATAGAAGATGCCGCCTGGATGAAGACTTCAATCGGATGGAAGATCCTCTTCTGCCCCGCTTGGATGAAGACTTTGACCGGATCATGGACCTCTTCAGCCCCCCGCTTGGGCTTGGATCAGGACATCGGAGGAGCTCTTCAGGACGGATCGGTGAACCTGGATTGGTGAAGACAAGGTAGAAAGATCTTCAGGGGCTTAGTGTTAGGTTTATTTAAGGGGGTTTGGGTTAGATTAGGGGTATGTGGGTGGTGGGTTGTAATGTTGGGGGGGGGGTATTGTATGTTTTTTTTTACAGGCAAAAGAGCTGAAATTCTTGGGGCATGCCCCGCAAAGGGCCCTGTTCAGGGCTGGTAAGGTAAAAGAGCTTTTACCTTTTTTAATTTAGAATAGGGTAGGGAATTTTTTATTTTGGGGGGCTTTGTTATTTTATTAGGGGGCTTAGAGTAGGTGTAATTAGTTTAAAATTGTATTTATTTGTAGGAATTGTGTTTAATTAATTTATTGATAGTGTAGTGTTAGGTTAATTGTAGGTAATTGTAGGTAGTTTATTTAATTAATTTATTGATAGGGTAGTGTTAGGTTTAATTATATCTTAGGTTAGGATTTATTTTACAGGTAAATTTGTTATTATTTTAACTAGGTAACTATTAAATAGCTATTGTACCTGGTTAAAATAATTACCAAGTTGCCTGTAAACTAAATATAAATCCTAAAATAGCTATAATATAATTATAATTTATATTGTAGCTATATTAGGATGTATTTTACAGGTAAGTATTTAGCTTTAAATAGGAATAATTTATTTAATAAGAGTTAATTTATTTTGTTAGATTTAAATTATATTTAACTTAGGGGGGTGTTAGTGTTAGGGTTAGACTTAGCTTTAGGGGTTAATCCATTTATTATAGTAGCGGTGAGCTCCGGTCGTCAGATTAGGGGTTAATAATTGAAGTTAGGTGTTGGCGATGTTAGGGAGGGCAGATTAGGGGTTAATACTATTTATGATAGGGTTAGTGAGGCGGATTAGGGGTTAATAACTTTATTATAGTAGCGCTCAGGTCCGCTCGGCAGATTAGGGGTTAATAAGTGTAGGCAGGTGGAGGCGACGTTGAGGGGGGCAGATTAGGGGTTAATAAATATAATATAGGGGTCGGCGGTGTTAGGGGCAGCAGATTAGGGGTAAATAAGTATAACGTAGGTGGCGGTCGGCAGATTAGGGGTTAAAAAATTTAAATCGAGTGGCGGCGATGTGGGGGGACCTCGGTTTAGGGGTACATAGGTAGTTTATGGGTGTTAGTGTACTTTAGGGTACAGTAGTTAAGAGCTTTATGAACCGGCGCTAGCCCAGAAAGCTCTTAACTCCTGCTATTTTCCGGCGGCTGGAGTTTTGTCGTTAGAGCTCTAACGCTCACTTCAGAAACGACTCTAAATACCAGCGTTAGAAAGATCCCATTGAAAAGATAGGATACGCAATTGACGTAAGGGGATCTGCGGTATGGAAAAGTCGCGGCTGAAAAGTGAGCGTTAGACCCTTTAATCACTGACTCCAAATACCGGCGGTAGCCTAAAACCAGCGTTAGGAGCCTCTAACGCTGGTTTTCACGGCTAACGCCAAACTCCAAATCTAGGCCTTAAAGAGTAAGAGTTACAGTCATATATATATATACACTATCTGATATAAAATATTAATATAAATGGAATTACAAATTTTATATAAGGGTTAAAAGGTATATGATATATGTACATGTGTATTATTTATCATGTGTTAAGGTATTTGAGTGAAAGGGCTCAAAAGTGTGTCTTAATGTGTAAATACTGTGTATATATATATATATATATATATATATATATATATATATATATATATCAAAATAACAAGAGTATTGCATTGAGCAATGATACTTTTTTATTGGACTAACTATACATTTATAAGATGACAAGCTTTCGGAAGAGTGTCTTCCTTTTTCAAGTCTGAAGCAATACTGACCATTTTGATGGAATTTACAGATTATATCTTAAAACACTGGCTAAAAAGACAAAGTGTTACAGAGGTCTGAATGCAGGGGGAGGAGGGTGTGTCGTAAAAATCATGAGGGGGGTTCAGGTGACAGGCAAATAGTGTCAGTAAAAGATAACAGGCAGGGGAAATATATGGTTATACACAAAGCATATACTGACATAAAGTTATATATCAACATAGAATCAATATGAATAAAGATGGGAAATTAGGTATACAGGGGAATATAAGATAGTCAAAAAAGGAGAAAGGAAAGAAAGTAAAAAAGGGAAATAATAATAATGACAAAAGTGTGGATATAGGCTTACCTGCGTACCTATGCATAGATAGTGTGGAATATACAATGTAATTGACTACAGTATATGAAAGTACATTACAAAAAAAATTGATAATGGGTTAAGAAACCAGAGTCCACATTTAGTCCAGAATTTAGCAAGTTGAAGTGCATTATCATTTTCATTTTAAAGCTTTTCCTTTCCATGGTGTTTTTGAAGTAGCCTCTGAGAATCTTGATTCGTTCTCTTTTCTTTTTGCTGCTCTATGAGATAAGTATATTCATATTTAAATAAAATATTAATTATTTGTGTATTATTTCTTTATTTGTTTATTTGTATTTGTTATATTTGTTTATTCGTTTTGCTCTCATATATATTGTTGTTCTTTTTTATGTTTGCCTTCGGGTTTAGTTTTTATTACTGATTTTGTTAAAACCTTCATTCCGTTTTTTCGTTTGAATTATATTGGCATATATATTTATTTTCTGACCTCTTTAGGATTGTTATTTTGTCCGTTTTTTCATTTAGTTTATCTATTTTTGTTTCAGTTTTGTCTCCGGTTTTTCTTTTGATTTTCACTTACTGTTCCGTTTTGAATTTAGATTACCAGGTTTGTTTTTTCCTTACAATTGCGTACGCCATTTTTTATTTCTTCTCTTTTGTAATCCCTCCTTCTTCTTCTGACATCACAAGACTAATTTTCCCGCCTCCTTCCCTTTCTTCCTGCCCTCTATAACCTCACTTTCAGTGCCTTACGTCTTCTCTGCTCTTAGACATTGTTACTTTTGTAACTGCTACAGTTTATTCATTTTGTTATTCTTATTGTAACTATTATTACTATCATTGCTGTTAGATATTTATATTGGTTTTAAGGTCTATCTCTAAACCTTAGGCTTTATTCACATATTCGTTTTGAATAATTTATTATTATTATTTGAAAGACATTTTTTTTTCCTCATTATTTTATTTCTATATTATTTTAATTAATTTTAATATACAATATTGTTTGTTTTTATATTTAATTTTAAATTTATTTTAACTATGTCTCAGGAAAATGTCCTTCAGATTCCTGAGAGCTCTTTACAGTCTATGTTACAAACTATTAACCAATTCCAAGAACAAATGTCTCAGATTGAATCAGCCATAATTTCTTCTCAATCTCCTCAGATTAATCCTCAGATTAACCCTTTACCTAAAAAAGCTGTTTGTAAAACCAAACATTTAAAGGAACAGTATGTAAAAAGTTCACCAGATAAAAAAAAGCAAACTGGATTAAATTAAATACAAAAAATATTTTCTATCAGCCTAATAGAATTTTTGATAGGGCCAGGAAAGGCAGAGGCCTGTTTCCCGGCCGCATCCAGGGAGTTTCTAGGTCTCAATTCCAAAATTTTGCAACACCAACTACCTCCCACACTAACTTTTTCCCCTAAAGAGCAAGACAATGGAAAGCAAGACCGTTCAGAAACCATCCAACTCTCAGACCATTCATCAGTAAGTTTTCTCACCTTTTCTTACACTCTTTTTTCCCCACAAAAAATTGGAGGCAGACTAGCTCTTTATTTAAAAAACTGGATTTTAATCACGAAAGATCCTTGGATCATTCAGACTATTTCAGGTTTTCACCTTGTTTTTTCTTTCCGTTCAATACAAAACTCTCTTCTTTGTCCAATTGTTTTTTCTCAGTCAGATTCCAGACTTTAAGACATAGAAATTTCAGACCTATTAAGAAAAGAAGCGATAGAACAAGTCCTAAATCCTGCAGATTCTTTTATCAGCAACATGTTTCTAGTAAAGAAAAAAGAAGCTTCCTATCGCCCGGTTATAAATTTGAGACAGTTAATCTGTGTCTGGAATGCAATCATTTTAAGATGGAAGGTATTCATCTGTTGAGGGATTATCTTCTAGACAGAGATTGGTTGGTTCATTTAGATCTAAAAGACGCTTATTTGACTATTCCAATTCATTCAGATTTCAGAAAATGTATCTGTTTCTTTTGGAAAGATCAAACCTGGCAGTTTACATGTCTTCCTTTTGGTCTCTCTTCTGCTCCTTGGGCTTTTACAAAAGTATTAAAACCAGTGGTTTCTTGGTTGAGAATGAGGGGTATCCATTTAATTATCTATTTGGACGATATTCTCACTTTTCATCAAGATCCTATTGTCCTTACAGACCAATTAAATACTACTATGAATCTTCTCCAGAATTTAGCTTTTATTATCAATCTCAAAAAGTCCATTCTTACCTCTTCTCAAAATTATTTTTTTCTGGGTTTTGTTATAAATACTATTTCTTCTACTTTGAGTCTTCCTATGGACAAGATCAAGAAGATCAAGAAAGAAAGAAATGATCTTCTCAAGAAACAATTTTTTCCCATTTGTGCTCTGGCAAGGATTATAGGTCTTCTTTCCTCTTCAATTCAGGCAATATTTCTTGCGCCTCTTCATTATCGAGCCTTACAGAGATTGAAGATTCATTATCTTCATTTTGGTTATTCTTACTTTCAGATGATCTCTTTATCAGAAAAAGCGAGATTGGAACTTCTGTTGGTGGTTATCCAAAATGGAAGCCTGGAATGGGAGAGCTATTTTTGGGAAATCTCCGGACATTATCCTAGAATCGGATGCAAGCAATTCTGGTTGGGGTGCAAGATTTGGTCCTATTATTACGGGAGACAAATGGTCTATTTCAGAAAAGGAGCTTCATATAAATTGTCTAGAACTTCTGGCCGGTTCATTTGCAATCAAAAGTTTTGTCAGGAATGTTTCCCCTGTCTCTATTCTTCTTCGTATGGACAACATTTCTGCAGTTCGTTATTTGAATCGTTTAGGAGGAACTTTTTCAAAGATGTTATCAGAAATGACCAAGGACTTTATTCATCAATGTCTTTCTCACAATATATCGATTCAAGCGGAATACCGTCCCTGGTATTTTCAACTCTGCTGCAGATTGGAGATCCTGTCATTTAAAAGACAACAGTGATTGGAAATTAAACACCTTCTTGTTTCTCAGACTTCAAGAACTAAGAGGTCGTTTTTCAATAGATCTCTTTGCCTCTCATCTCAATTACCAGATCCTTCCTTTTTACAGTTGGAGACCAGATCCGACAGCTTTAGCGCAGGATGCCTTTCTTCAAAATTGGCCAATGACAGGAGCTTATGCCTTCCCTCCATTCTCAATGATTCCTCGAACAATCTCTTATGTGAAGAGGAACTTGATCTCTCTCCTATTAATAACTCCTTGGTGGACAGCAGAATCTTGGTTCCCGATTCTCCTAGAAATGTCCTTCCTTCCACCAGTTCTTTTACTTCTTCAACAAGATCTTCTCATCAATCACAACTGAGATTTTCACAAACTAGTTCTATCAGGTTCTCTTCTACTAATTGCCTGGAAAATTTCAGGGGATCCTGGTCTTCCAAAGGTCTTTCGGAAGGGTCTTTCGGAAGGGTCTTTCGGAAGGTAAGTCTCTTATCTTTAATACAACAGTGATGTCTGTGACTTTGTCCTTGTCATCTACGCATTTTGTCCGCCTTCTGCAGACTTTCTCAAGACATTGGATCCAGGATCAGCTGTTTTTAAACCGGATTCCGCAAACTGTGTGTTGTTCTAAAGGCGTTTTTATTTCATATATCTTGTAAGTGCAACTTATTCATATGCTCAAAGTGAAAATATAAAACATTTTACCTTGAGTCGTGGTTGCGCTCTTTTTTCTTCTATTTCCATTCCCAATCTCTGTGCTGTTTCCTGTCTAAAAATGTATGAATCTAAAACTCTTCGTTTGAGATCTTCTGATTCTAAACAACTGTTAATTTATTTTTCTTCTTCTCATTTGCCTGTTACTTCCTCTACTATTAGTAGGTGGGTTAAAGGGACATTAAACCCAATTTTTTTTCTTTCATTATTCAGATATAAAATACAATTTTAAACAACATTCAAATGTACTTCTATTTTCTAATTTGCTTCATTCTTTAGATAGCCTTTGTTTAAGAACTAGCAATGCACATAGGTGAGCCAATCACACAAGGCATCTATGTGCAGCCACCAATCAGCAGCTTCTGAGCATATCTAGATATGCTTTTCAGCAAAGAATATCAAGAGAATGAAGCAAAATAGATAATAGAAGTAAATTAGAAAGTTGTTTAAAATTGTTTGCTCTTTCTAAATCATGGAAGAAAAATTGTGAGTTTAATGTCCATTTAAGTGGATCATATTGCAAGCCGGTGTGGATCCTGGTTTTTTCCTCTCACTCTATTACAGGAGCGTCTGCTTCTAAAGCTTTTTCCTAGTCTGCCTTATTACAAGATATTTTAAATGCTGCAGATTGGTCTTCTGAATCCATTTTTCGTCAGTTTTATTTTAACCCCATTTCTTCTATTCCACACCATCTGGCATCTTGATTTATTTGCTTTAAACTAGCAAAATATGAATCTCTGTCCTTGTAATAAATTTCCGATTATCCTAATAAAATGACGGAATAATCTAGATTTTATTAAAGAGGCAGAGAAAAGTATTTTCCCTCCTCTCATATCATTCTCTCTCCCTTATTTAAGGTTCTTATTTTGACAAAGTCTAATTGTCTATTCTTTTAAGTTATTTAATATAATTTTTATATATTTCAGCTCAATCTCCTTCCAATCCAGGGATGTAAGGAAGATTTTGAATCTCAACCCTTCTATGAATTTTCGCAAAACAAAGATCCTCTCCTTTAGCTTCAGATTATTTCATCAACCTCAAGAGTTCCAGCTTTTTCAAGTTTCAAGGATTTTCTACAGTTTACCTTTCTTATGTGGTTCTCTTGTCTTTCAGTATTTTTTGCTTCCTTTCAGAGTTTTGTTTTTTCCTATTTCCAATGCTGATTTTTCTTCTTTCAGCAAATAGATAAGAGGACTAATAATGGTTTTCTGTGTATCTTATGGACTCTGTTATGACCTGATTGGACATTTACTAACTGACTATATGTTATTTATATGTTATTGGTTATGTTTTAAATGTTTCTGTTTCTATGTTTAACTGTTTTTAACTTTGCTATTTGAGCAATAAAAGGAAAAGTAATGCAAAATACTTGTCTGTCTTTTTAATACAATCTAGATTATTCCGTCATTTTATTAGGATAATCATAATTTTGATGTTTTGGATGGAGTGGTCAGGTTGGGTGAAATGGTGACCAACAGGGGCACAGTATTTTATTTCACAGTGGTTTTTGATTGAGTGTCTGTGTAAGTTCATCCGAAAACTGCACCTTTTGACAGTCTAGTCAAAATTAAACTTTTGTGACTCAGATAGGACATGTAATTTTAAACAACTTTCCAATTCACTTTATAATCAAATTTGCTTTGTTCTCTTGGTGTTCCTTATTGAAAGCTAAACCTAGGTAGGCTCATGTGCTAATGTCTTGTCCCTTAAATGCCACCGCTGACATTGTGCTTATGCCTGTGGAGTTACTTATGAGAGGGTATTGATTGGCTTAAATACAAGTCTGTCAAAAGAACTGAAATAAAGGTGCAGTCTGCAGAGGCTTAGATACAAGGTAATCACAGAGGTAAAAAGTATATTAAAGGGACATAATACTCATATGCTAAATCACTTGAAACTGATGCAGTATAACTGTAAAAAGCTGACAGGAAAATATCACCTGAGCATCTCTATGTAAAAAAGGAAGATATTTTACCTCACACTCTCCTCAGCTCAGCAGAGTAAGTTCTGTGTAAAAAGTTATACTCAACTGCTCCCAGCTGCAGGTAAAAAAATAAAAAAAAAAATGAAGAAATGAACAGCAGCCAATCAGCATCAGCAGTGCTGAGGTCATGAACTTTTACTGTGATCTCATGAGATTTGACTTGACTCTCATGAGATTTCATTGTAAACTTCCTTTACCTGATTGGTGAAATAAGATGAGAGTGCACGATGCTCATCCCTTCAGATGTCCCAGGACAGACACACTAAAATGCTGCTTAAAAATCCTTTACAATGGGAGGTGGCTACTGAGGAACTTTTGAGGTAAAATATCTTTCTTTTTTACATAGAGATGTTCAGGAGATATTTTCTAGTCAGCTTTTTACAGCAATGGTGCATCACTTTCAAGTGTTTAAACATTTGGGTATTATGGCCCTTTAATAGAACTGTGTTGGTTATGGAAAACTGGGGAATGGGTAATAAAAGGATTATCTATCTTTTTAAACTACACAAATTCTGGAGTAGAATGTCCTTTTAAGCATATTCATATTTCATAGTACATACGACTTATTGCTTATATGTCCTATTATATCTAGGGGTCCAAAAGTGATCCCAAGACGTGCCTTCTGACCTCCTCTAACTCGAGTTGTTGAACTGTTTCTTAGGTTCAAGACTGGCCTTGCGTTTTACATAGGAGGTGACTAATGTTATCTTTACAACATTTTCTTTATATTTGTGTGAGAGGTTTCCAAATCTTATAACCTAGAAGAACACGTAATTGCTCTCTTAGTTTTTCTCTATTACATGAAACCTTCTTCAACTTAATGATATAAAATTCAAGCATAACAAATTTCCAATTGAGACACCATTTACACAGTGATTTTATATACTATCTAAGTTGTCAGATAATTGTTCTAAGTGATAAGATAATTGTGTCTCTGACATTTGTTTGTTCTATGCCTAAATAAAAATAATTAATAAAAATTCCTTTGTATCGTTTGTTGAAAGCATATCTAGGTAGGCTCGGGAGCAGCAATGCTCTACTGGGAGCTAGCTCACCAGATGTGTTCAGCTGGTTCCCAGTAGTGTATTGCAGCTCTGTACCTGACAATAGAGGGACAGTCTAGTCTAAATTACATTTTCATGATTCAGATTGGGCGTGTAAATTTAACCCCTTAAGGACCAGCGACGTACCCTGTATGTCGCTGGCCTTTTTTTGGGACTTGATTGTTTTATAGCGCGGTCTTGCCACCAGTGTTGAGACTGCTCTATTCCACAAAGCCTGCTGGAGGGAGGGCATTAATAGCGTGTTCTTGCTAGACTTGTGCTATTATGTCCTGAAAAAACCCTTAACGACCAGTGACATACAGGGTACATTGTGGTCATTAAGGGGTTAAACAACTTTCTAATATACTTTTATCATCAAATTTGCTTTGTTCTCTTGGTATTCTTTATTGAAAGCACCTAGGTTGGCTCATATGCTAATTTCTAAGCCCTTGAAGTCCACCTCTTATCTAAGTGCATTTGACAGTTTTTTATTATTATTATTATTATTATTATTATTATTATTATTCTTTATTTAAAAAGCGCCAACAGATTCTGCAGCGCTGCCCATGGCTACAAGGATTAAACAATACAATACAAGACAAAATTTTACAGACAAATACAGGGGGGAATTGAGGGCCCTATTCCCGTGGGAACTTACAATCTTTTTCACAGTTAAACACTGCTAGTTCATGTGTGCCATATAGATAACTGTGCTTACGCTTGTGGAGTTACTTAGGAGTTTCTTATGAGAGGACACTGATTGGCTAAAATGCAAGTCCGTCAAAAGAACTGAAATAATGGGGCAGTCTGCAGAAGCTTAGATGCAAGGTAATCACAGAGGTAACAATTATATTAATATAACCATGTTGGTTATGCAAAACTGGGGAATGGGTAATAAAGGGATTATCTATCTTTTTAAACAATAACAATTCTGGAGTAGACTGTCCCTTTAACTATGTATTTAACCTCTTTGCAGGGGGTTAAGATGTTTAAAGGGTTATTAAGCGTGCAATGAATGCAGTGATTTGCAAAATTGTTACAAACATTGATGCAAGCACGTGTCTGCCAAACACTGCTGAAGACACATGCAGCTCTTTTGAGCATATATATATATATATATATATATATATATATATATATATATATATATATATATATATATATATATGCTCTTCAACAAAAGATGCCAAGACAACAAAAACATTTGAGATGAGTAAATTATATATTTTTAAAAATGCTTGCTTTATCGGAATCATGAAAGTTTAATTTTGGCTTTCAAGTCCCTTTCATTTTTTTAATACCATTTTATAGGTATGAATTATTTATATGATGTTATTGAAAAAGTGCATGTTCTAAATTTTTCTTAAATTTTGAAATACCAGTGGTGAAGTGTATGTTATTAACACTTAGGGACTTGAAACCCAAAATGTTTTTTTATGATCGCAATGGACCCAGGGCCGGCCCTAGATATTGCGGTACCCAAGGCAGGATGACAAAATGGGGCCCCTTTCTCCCCACCTCCAACCCCGCCCGCCTCCGCCTCCAACCCCGCCTCATCTCCGCCTCCAATCCCGCCCCAGTTTTTAAAATGAAAAAAAAAATGGGAGAAAAATAATTTAAGGTAATGCACAACATTTTATAAAAACAAAACAAAACATACAAATCCACTAATGTGGAGCACTATAGCATTGTATATATTGCAATAAACCATTTGTACTATTGGAACAACTGTTTATGTATATAATGAAGAATTATGCTGACAATTAGGGACATTTGAGTTGAACTGGGCTTTATTTTTATGTGTTTTCTTATAGTAACAAGAACATTACAGAGACACCAGGGCCAGCCCTACCAAGTGCAGGTCCATAGGAAAAATAACAGCGCAGTGGCCCACACAAACACACAGACAGTCGACACACATACACACAGCCCACAAACACATACAGCCGCCCCCACACACACACAGCCCCCACACACACACACAGCCCCCCCACACACACACACAGCCCACACACACAGACACAAAGCCCACACACACAGATCCCACACACACACAACCCACACACACACAGCCCACACACCAGGGCCAGCCCTAGCAAGTGCAGGTCCATAGGCAAAATAACAGCGCAGCGCAGTGGCCCACACAGACAGCCGACACACATACACACAGCCCACAAACACATACAGACGCCCCCACACACACACAGCCCCCCACACACACACACAGCCCACACACTCCGCTCCCTTACACACACAACCCACACACACACCCCACACACACAGCCCCCACACACACAGCTCAAACACACAGCCCACCCCACCCGCACACACATACCTACACACACCCCACACACACAACACACACACCCCACACACACAACACAGTACACAAGGGTAATAGAAATACTTGTAAACATTTTTTTTAAGATGTTAATGCTTTATTTAGATTACCAAGGTACGGCAGCTACCTGTTGTAATGAGGTTTTATTCATAGCCCCAGCCATTATAGAAATCAGTTAGGTAGTGTACATTGGCATGCCTTCTCATAAGTGTGCATTTTATAGGCAACAGAAAACAAATCTGGCATTACTTTTAAACAAAAAGTACTTTAGTTACACCAAGTTACAATGAAAGTAAAGTTTAACTTTGCAGTTACATTCTTTGATGTAGACAGCCATTGATGTCCAATATTCACATAATCTTACATATAATAATTCTATGAAAACCCAAAGCAAAAATGTATAGAAATGGGAAGCAACTTAAATGGTGTAAATTGACAGGTACTTACTGTAACTAAGGCAAGCTGGTTAGCTGCAAATTACAGTTGTGTGCTATTTACTTTATACAATTTTAAATCCATATATTGGAGTATTGTGACACATGATGGTATGCCAAGCTCTGTTATTGACCTTTTATTAGTGACACCTCACGTAGCATGCACAACACCAATAGGAGTCAGCGGTCAAATCATAAATGATACCCCAGCCCCACTGCAATACAATGATGCCCCCAGCACCCCTGCAATAAAATGATGCTCCCAGCAATAAAATGATGCCATGCCCCCAGCAACCCTGCAATAAAATTATGCTACCAGCCCCCCTCTGTAATAAATTATGCCCCCAGCAATAAATGATTCCCCCCAGCACCCCTGCAATAAAATTATGCTCCCAGTCCCCCTCTGTAATAAATGATGCCCCCAGCATTAAAATTATGCTCCCAGCCCCCCTCTGAAATAAATTATGCCCCCAGCAATAAATGATTCCCCCAGCCCCCTGCAATAAAATGATGCCCCCAGCCCCCCTCTGTAATAAACTATGCCCCCAGCAATAAATGATTTGCCCCAGCACCACTATAATAAAATGATGCTCCCAGCCCCCTCTGTAATAAATGATGCCCCCAGCAATAAATGATGCTCCCAGCCCCCCTGCAATAAAATGATGCCCCAGCCTCGCTGCAATAAAATGATGCCCCCAGCACCCCTGCAATAAAATGATACTCCCAGTAACCCTGCAATAAAATGATACCCCCAGACCGCTGCAATAAAATGATGTTCCCAGCAATAAAATGATGCCCTGAGCCCCCCCTGCAATAAATGATGCCACCAGCCCCACTGCAATAAATGATGCCCACAGCAATAAAATTAAGCCCCCAGGCCAGCCCCCCTGCAATAAAATGATGCCCCCAACAATAAAATCATGTCCCCAGCCACCCGGCAATAAAATGATGCCCCCAGCCCTCCTGCAATAAAATTATGCCTCCAGCCATAAATGATGCCCCAGCCCACCTGCAATAAAATTATGCTCCCAGCCCCACTCTGTAATAAATGATGCCCCCACCAATAAATGATGTCCCCTGCAATAAATTGATGCCCCCAGCACCCCTGCAATAAAATGATACCCCCAGCCCGCTGCAATAAAATTATGCCCCCAGCACCCCTGCAATAAAATGATGCTCCCAGCAATAAAATGATGCCCTGAGTCCCCCTGCAATAAATAATGCCACCAGCCCCACTGCAATAAATGATGTCCACAGCAATAAAATGAAGCCCCAGGCCAGCCCCCTGCACACGGGCCATTTTTGCAGTACAGCGATCCCACCCCTTGCGCTCTCTCCCTCCCCCTCTCTTTTGCTCTCTCTCTCTCCCCCCTCTCTTTTGCTCTCTCTCTCCCCCTCTCTTTTGAGCTTTCTCTCTCCCACCTCTCTTTTGAGCTCTCTCTCTCCCCCCTCTCTTTTGCGCTCTCTCTCTCCCCCTCTCTTTTGCGCTCTCTTTCTCCCCCTCTCTTTTGTGCTCTCTCTCCCCCCTCTCTTTTGCTCTCTCTCTCCCCCCTCTCTTTTGCTCTCTCTCTCCCCCCTCTCTTTTGCTCTCTCTCTCCCCCTCTCTTTTTAGCTCTCTCTCTCCCCCTCTCTTTTGCGCTCTCTCTCTCCCCCTCTCTTTGCGCTCTTTCTCTCTCCCCTCTCTCTTTTGCGCTCTCTCCCCTCTCTTTTGTGCTCTCTCTACCCCCTCTTTTGTGCTCTCTCTCTCCCCCTCTCTTTTGCGCTCTTTCTCTCTCCCCTCTCTTTTGCACTCTCTCTCCCCCATCTCTTTTGCGCTCTCTCTCTCCCCCATCTCTTTTGCGCTCTCTCTCCCCCCTCTCTTTTTCACTCTCTCTCTCTCCCCTCTCTTTTGTGCTCTCTCTCCCCCCTCTCTTTTGCGCTCTCTCTCCCCCCTCTCTTTTGCGCTCTCTCTCCCCCTCTCTTTTGTGCTCTCTCTCCCCCCTCTCTTTTGTGCTCTCTCTCTCCCCTCTATTTTGCGCTCTCTCTCCCCCCCTCTCTTTTGCGCTCTCTCTCTCCCCCCTCTCTTTTGCGCTCTCTCTCCCCCTCTCTTTTGTGCTCTCTCTTCCCCCCTCTCTTTTGCGCTCTCTCTCTCCCCCATCTCTTTTGCGCTCTCTCTCTACCCATCTCTTTTGTGCTCTCTCCCCCTCTCTCCCCTCTCTTTTGCACTCTCTCTCCCCCCTCTCTTTTGCACTCTCTCTCCCCCCTCTCTTTTGCACTCTCTCTCTCCCCCCCTCTCTTTTGCGCTCTCTCTCCCCCCTCTCTTTTGCGCTCTCTCTCCCACTCTCTTTTGCGCTCTCCTCCCCTCCTCTCTTTCGCTCTCTCTCTCCCCCCTCTCTTTTGCGCTCTCTCTCTACCCATCTCTTTTGTGCTCTCTCCCCCTCTCTCCCCTCTCTTTTGCACTCTCTCTCCCCCCTCTCTTTTGCACTCTCTCTCCCCCCTCTCTTTTGCACTCTCTCTCTCCCCCCTCTCTTTTGCGCTCTCTCTCCCCCCTCTCTTTTGCGCTCTCTCTCCCACTCTCTTTTGCGCTCTCTCCCCTCCTCTCTTTTGCGCTCTCTCTCTCCCCCCTCTCTTTTGCGCTCTCTCCCAATCTTTTGCGCTCTCTCTCTCCCCTCTCTTTTGTGCTCTGTCCCCCCCTCTTTTGTGCTCTCTCTCCCCCTCTCTTTTGCGCTCTTCCCCCCCCCTCTTTTGCGCTCTCTCTCTCCCCCCTCTTTTGCGCTCTCTCTTCCCCCCTCTCTTTTGCGCTCTCTCCCCCCCCCTCTCTTTTGCGCTCTCTCCCCTCTCTTTTGCTGTCTCTCTCCCCCTCTCTCTTTTGCTGTCTCTCTCCCCCCTCTCTTTTGCTGTCTCTCTCCCCCCTCTCTTTTGCTGTCTCTCTCCCCCTCTCTTTTGCTGTTTCTCCCCCTCTCTCTTTTGCTGTCTCTCTCCCCCTCTCTTTTGCTGTCTCTCTCCCCTCTCTCTTTTTCTGTCTCTCTCCCCCCTCTCTTTTGCTGTCTCTCTCCCCCTCTCTCTTTTGCTGTCTCTCTCCCCCCTCTCTTTTGCTGTTTCTCTCCCCTTCTCTCTTTTGCTGTCTCTCCCCCCTCTCTTTTGCTGTCTCTCTCCCCCTCTCTCTTTTGCTGTCTGTCTCTCCCTCTCTCTATCCCCCCTCTTCTGCTCTCTCTATTCACCCTCTTCTGTTCGCTCTCCCCCCTCTCTTTTGCGCTCTCTCTCTCCCCCTCTCTTTTGCGCTCTCTCTCCCCCTCTCTTTTGTGCTCCCTCTCCCCCCCTCTCTTTTGCGCTCTCTCCCCCCTCTTTTTTACGCTCTCTCTCCACCCTTCTCTTTTGCGCTCTCTCCACCCTCTCTTTTGCGCTCTCTCTCCC
>NC_069502.1:890021782-890206782 GCF_027579735.1 Bombina bombina
TTTGCAACATTGTTTGTAGCAATGTTGTACACTGTTGCAAGCATAGCTGCCATAGGCCTAGATTACAAGTGGATTGAAAATTTATAATACTATTGAGCGCTAACAACACTTAAGTTAAATTAAGATAAAGAAGGTGATGAAGATTGCGGAGCGGAGGTGGTGGAAGAGGCCGCCGAATTCCGCCTCCACCACAGCGAAGGTGGCCCCCCCGGCGCCTGGAGCCATGGATGAAGATAGGACTGCCATAGATCAAGAGAAGCTGGAGTCCCCATCAGATGTGTGTGACACTTTTGGGGATAGTTAGGTTTTTTTGGGGGGTGGGTTTTTTATTTTTTAGAATAGGCTTTGTCACTTTTAAATCTATTTCTTAGCCTAGGTTTTTAAAGTTAGATTTTGTTATTTTGGAGGGTGGGGGGTTACTTTAATGTAGGTGGGGGATTTTCTAACTATTTTTTATTTATTTTTTACTGCAGAGAGCTGAGGGCAGCGCCCTCCAAAAGGCCCTTTTAAGAGCTATTGTAATTTAATTTAGAGTTAAGTTGTTTTTTTTTGGGGGGGGGGGGGCTTTTTTATTTTATGGGTCATGTAGTTTAGTGTAATGGTTTTATATCTTGGATAATGTAGTCTATTATTTTTGTAACTTAGATTTTTTATTTTTATTTTGTGTAACATAGTTTTTTTGTGTAACTTAGTGGGGTTAGTTTAGAAGGGGGGTTTAGTTTAGGGGGGCAGATACTGTATTGGTGTAGGACATTATTGGTGCAGTGGAGGATTGTGTCACACATAATTAAATCTATTTTGTTTTGGAAGTGTAAGTCTTGTGTGGGAAGGGAACGGGAGTTAGGACTGGGAAGAAGATGGCATTGATACTGAAGAAAAGATGTTTGGAATTAGAAGGCAGAGTTTTTATTAGAACAGCAGGGGAATTGGATCGTAGCATAAACTTTAAGTGCACAAAAGTCAACTGAGGGGCTATGCAGCAAAATGATCAAGAAGTTGTGTGAGGTAAAATAACATTTTATATATATATATATATATATATATATATATATATATATATATATATATATATATATATACTAGAAGGGGCATTTGTTAATATAGTTTTATAAAAAATGCTTGTAATAAAATAATAGGCCAACTCTCTATCAAATTACAGTAGTAACTCGTGGGGAACATTAATTCAAGCTGATATTGTAAACTTGTATAAGAAAACACAAACCAGAAATCTGCTGTGCTTTATATAACATTTCCTAATCCAAACACAGTCAGTAAAGCTTAATGGTTACTTCAAACACCTTTCCGAGTTTGCCATCACAGGGGTAGTCATTTCCATGGTAACCGTTGGCATTAAAGCTAATGAAACGGGAGAGTGCAATGAGTGAAAGTCAAATAAACTTGTTTTGAATTTTACAATATTTCAATCGTTCTCACATAACCCATTTGGTTTCCTCAGAGGGCACATAACAATGGAATAGGGGAGAGAGTATATTGCAAAGCCCTCAGCTCACTATAGATCCAGTAAAAGACTCCTAAGAGGTAGATAGACTTAGGGGCTGAACTATCAAGCTCGCCGGAAATAGAAGTTATAAAGACCGCTGCTCCATAACTTGTCCGCCTGCTCTGAGGCAGCGGACAGAAATCAACCCAATCAAATACGATCGGGTTGATTGACACCCCCTGCTAGCGGCCCATTGGCCGCAAATCTGCAGGTGGCAGCATTACGCAAGCAGTTCACAAGAACTGCTTGTGCAATGATAAATGCTGACAGCGTATGCTATCGGCATTTATCGATGTGTGGCGGACATGATATACATCGTATCATGATATTTATTGATGTGCGGCGGACATGATATACATTGTATTATGTCCGCTCGCACTATGATAAATTGGCCCCTTAGAATGTATGATGTTTGCTAGCACTTTCTACCACTTTAAAGGGGCCTTAAACACTAGGGGGCAGATTACAAGTGGAGTGTTATATATAGCTTTCATAAAAGCGATATTAACGCTCCACTGTATAATAACAGCACACGCTAATGTGCACTGGTATTACAAGTTAACAGCAATGCAATGGCGCGCTCGCGTTCGCATTGCTGGGAAGCACTGCGCTCACAAGAGCGTGCTTCCATAGGCGCCAATGGGAGCCTCATTCTGTTGCCTTCAGAGAGAGCATTTGAACCTCGTTCAGAGAAGGGGTAAGTAGCACAGCGATGGGCAGCATGTTTTTAACCCCTTAACGACGCATGTCTTACAGGGTACGTATTACACAAGCTGGTCTTTAAGACCAGCGACGTACCCTGTACGTCGTTAAGGGTTTCAAGCAGCTGGAAGCTATCCTGATCACTTCCAGCCGCTTTCAAGGTATTGCAGTGATGCCTCGATATTGAGGCATCACTGCAATACCTTTTTGGGCACACTCTGTGGCCCTCTCTGCATCAGTCAGTGATGGTTCCGATCGTTGGTGGGTGGGAGCCATTGCAGGGAGGTGGGTGGGTGGCCCATCACTGGGGAACTTCCTTCCGGCTGTTCTATATGCCGGGTGCGTGCGGGAGCGCGCGCTGGAGGTGAGGGGCATGCGTGCGCGTGTGCGCGCACCCACGATCTAAGGCAATTGTGAAGTTTTGTTTTTTGCTGGGAGAGGGTGGTGGGTGCAGAGGAGGGGTGATCGAGGGGTGATCTGGGGGTGATCTGGGAGGGGGAGGGTGTAGGGTATGGAGGGGGGGCAGCTACACTACAGAGAATGTTCCAAAAAAAAAAAGTTATTTTGCAAAGTGGGTATTGGCAGACAGCTGCAAGTACCCAAAATGGTGACTAATAGTTAGTGAGGGGAGGGTTAGAGAGCTATTTGGGGGGGATCAGGCAGGTTGGGGGCTAAGGGGGGATCCTACACAGCAGAATATGATATGATAAAAAAAAACAAAATAAAACTTTTATTTTAGTACTGGCAGGGATCAGGGGGTGGGATGTGTCAGGTGGGAGGCTGATTTCTACACTAAAGCTAAAATTAACCCTTCAAGCTCCCTACAAGCTACCTAATTAACCCTGTCACTGCTGGGCATAATACAAGTTTGGTGCTCAGCGGCATTTAGCGGCCTTCTAATTACCAAAAAGCAATGCCAAAGCCATATATGTCTGCTATTTCTGAACAAAGGGAATCCCAGATAAGCATTTACAACCATTTGTGCCATAATTGCACAAGCTGTTTGTAAATAATTTCAGTGAGAAACCCAAAGTTAGTGAAAAAGTGAACAATTTTTTTTTATTTGATCGCAATTGGCGGTGAAATGGTGGCATGAAATATATCAACATTGACCTAGATCAATACTTTGGGTTGTCTACTACACTACCTTAAAGCTAAAATTAACCCTACAAGCTCCCTAATTAACCCCTTCACTAGTGGGCCTAATACAAATGTGGTGCACAGCGGCATTTAGCGGCCTTCTAATTACCAAAAAGCAACGCCAAAGCCATATATGTCTGCTATTTCTAAACAAAGGGGATCCCAGAGAAGCATTTACAACCATTTGTGCCATAATTGCACAAGTTGTTTGTAAATAATTTCAGTGAGAAACCTAATATTTGTGAAAAAGTTTGTTAAAAAGTGAACAATTTTATTTATTTGATCGCATTTGGCGGTGAAATGGTGGCATGAAATAGACCAAAATGGCCTAGATCAATACTTTGGGATGTCTACTAAAAAAAAAAAATATACATGTCAAGGGATAATCAGGGATTCCAGATATCAGTGTTCCAATGTAACTATCGCTAATTTTGAAGAAAAAAAAATGGTTTGGAAATAGCAAAGTGCTATTTGTACTTATTGCCCTATAACTTACAAAAAAAGCAAAGAACATGTAAATATTAGGTATTTCTAAATTCAGGACAAATTTTAGAAACTATTTAGCATGAGTGTTTTTTGGTGGTTGTAGATGTGCAGATTTTGGGGGTCAAAGTTAGAAAACGTGTGTTTTTTTTCCATTTTTTCATCATATTTTAAAAAATATTTATGGTAAATTATAAGATATGATGAAAATAATGGTGTCTTTAGAAAGTCCATTTAATGGCGAGAAAAACGGTATATAATATGTGTAGGTAAAGTAAAAGAGTAAGAGGAAAATTGCAGCTAAACACAAACACCGCAGAAATGTAAAAATAGCCTTGGTCCTTAAGGGAAAGGAATTGAAAAATGGCCTTGTCCTTAAGGGGTTAAATATATGTATATGATTATGACATATATACACATATTAACACATAAATGTATATATATATATATATATATATATATATATATATATATATATATATATATATATATATATATATATATATACAAAACACAAAAAAACAGCACTCACTAGCAGATTCACAGCAATGTTTAAAAGCAAAACTGGGGGAAGTCAGTTACATTTGGCGCCAAAGGATCAAGCCCAGGACCACGACAAGGTTTCCCCCTTCCTGGGACCCTAACCAGCACCCACACAATGCATACTTCCAAGCAAACCAACTGGGAACCTCCCAGGGTGACACAGGCTTTTGTAACCTCCCCTATGTAAATACAAAACACAGGAATGGACCGCACTCACAGACTGGACTGGGTACACATCCTAAGCCACTGTTAACTCCACAGCCCTGAACACTGACAGACAGCTGCAAAGTTCCCAGCAACCCAGGCAGTTAACCCCCGAGCAACCTGGGTGTCAGGTCCGCAGGGGAGCATTACAAACATTAACACAAAACACAAAAAAACAGCACTCACTAGCAGATTCACATCAATGTTTAAAAGCAAAACTGGGGGAAGTCAGTTACATTTGGCGCCAAAGGATCAAGCCCAGGACCACGACAAGGTCTCCCCCTTCCTGGGACCCTAACTAGCACCCACACAATGCATACTTCCAAACAAACCAACTGGGAACCTCCCAGGGTGACACAGGCTTTTGTAACCTCCCCTATGTAAATACAAAACACAGGAATGGACCGCACTCACAGACTGGACTGGGTACACATCCTAAGCCACTGTTAACTCTACATAAATATATATATATTTACTGGGAACACACAGTTCCCATAGACCGTAATGTAAAGGCACTTTTCAGTGCTGTTTTTTTTTTTCTAACGCTCCCCTCTCACCAACTTTAAAGCCCCAAAACTGCCTAGTGCCGGTTTTTTTTATTCAAAAATGCTACAAAACGAACATTTTCATTATCGATTGCGATCACTGGAAAAATATACTGAATACCAAGTCGATTTTTAGAAATTCCGATTATCCTAATTCTTTGAAGGTATAATCTAGATTTTATTAAAGACACAGAGACGAGTATTTTGCATTATCTTTCTTTACTACTCAACTGCAGCCTTTTAAAGAACACAAGAATAACATAACAGATATTAAAAACTAGCATAAGAAGCTAAAAGGAGCTTATTATAAATGCAAGAATAAATAGCCAATAAGAGAAGGGAATGGACTATAAACTGTCCCATGTGTTGTCAATCCTCCTCTTTCTTAACTGATGCTCACAAAGGACAAGATATTAAACAGCATAAAAAGTCCAAAAAGTCCAAAACAACATAGGATAATAAATGCCAATGACTTGAAGACTTGCTTGAAGAAACTCCAGGAATTGATGGGTTTGATAGAAGACAGGAAGGAAATCCAGGATCCAGTTGATGATTGATGAACTTCATGGTTTGAAGGTACAAATCCAGATACCAGGAAAGGATTGTATTTAAGTGGAAACTGTTAAAGACAAAAAATATTAATAATACAGTATACACCAACAAAAAAGGGTGGGAAATAATAACATATTTGAGGTGGGAAAATACTCGTCTCTGTGTCTTTAATAAAATCTAGATTATACCTTCAAAGAATTAGGATAATCTGAATTTTATTGCAAGACCAGAGACTCCTATTTTGCAAGTTTAAAGCACATTAAGAAATATATATATATATAAGAGAGTAAAATTAAGAAAATAAATTAAGAGAATGGGTCTGAAATAAAATTGTTTGAAAATGGAATCTGAAGACCAATCTGCAGCATTCAAAATTTGTTGAGGAGGAGCAGATTTTAAAAAGGCCTTCGAGGCAGCAGAACCTCTAATAGAATGAGCCGAAAAAGATATGTCAATACCGGCTTCTTTCATGACCCATTTAACCCACCTAGCAATGGAAGTAGAAGTGATAGGAGCATAAGGAGGAACGATAGAAATTAAAATTTGTTTGGCAGATGCTTTTCTAAAAGTCATAGTTCTAGTCTCATAAGATTTTAAGCATTCAACGACACATAAAGAAGGTTCGGAAGGAAGATAAGGGTAGAAAATGGAGGTAGACAGAGTTTTAGTTCTACGGGAAAGAAAAGAGGTAACTCCTTCAGGAGAGAAACGTTTAGAATTCCAATCTAAAGCTTTCACATCCGAAACTCGTCTAAAAGAGATTAAGCAAAGAAGAGTAGCAAGCTTAGTGGAAAGTTGTTTTAGGGATAACGAGAAATTCTCGGGCCAAGATTTAAACAGAGAAAAAATCAGATCCACATCCCAGAAAAAATCATATTTAGGGACTGGAGGATGTTTTAATCTGATAGCCTTGAGAACCCTACAAATTAAAGGGTGTTTGCCGATGGTAAGATTATTAATCAAATTATGTCTGGCAGAAATTGCTGAGCGATGGACGTTAATGGTTCTATATGCAAGACCTGAATCAAAAAGATGAGACAAGTAATTGATCATTTCCGTTAAATCCGAAGAAAAGGGATCCAAGTTTCTCCGCAAGCACCAGCAAGACCATTTAGACCATGCGGCGAAGTAGCATCTATGAGTACCTGGGGCCCAGGAATCCTGAATAAGGGATCTAGCTCCCTCCGAAAGACCTCGGAGAGGCCAGGGTCCCCTGAGATCGTCCATGCTACTAGGAGAAGAGAACCTTGGAGAACTAAAGTGTGATAATCGCCCAATGGATTCATGAGAAGATGGGGTAGGGGAGGAAATAGGATCGGGAGATTGATGGACATGTTAAACAGGGAGGGGTATGAAAGTTTGGGTTTGTATTTAAAGATACTACACTCAGACTACCCTTAAGCTTAACCCTGTGTTTGTGATTAGACCTCCTGACTAACCAAAAGAAAGTTCATGGAAAAAATGTGTTTAGGGTTAGCGCTAAATTAAAGCTTAAAAAGGTGTAGAGATAAATATTCTGTAAGATTTATATTATTCTTATATAATGATATTCATATCAACAATGTGTTTCATAAAAAAAATTTTTAATAAAAATTAAAAATACAAATAAAGATGGATGCCGGCATCAATTCTAAATGGAAAATTATATACAATGTATACAAGAATGAAACGTTATGTTTTAAAACAATGTAGCAAGATAAATAAAAGCAATTTGAACAGGTTTTGAGTAGTATACTTTAAAGAAAAATAGCGATTGTCACCGTGCATATAGGTGTTAGATATTTACATTGATATTACCTTATATGCAGAGATTTGTGTGTATTCGCTATTTCAATGGACCGGGACTCTCAGTGTTCAGTCCTGTATTTACTATGTTTTTTGAAACAGTTTCTGTTTCTCGGTAGTTCTCTCAAAAGAAAGGCAGGTCAAAGTTCCAACTATATTTTTCTTTGCCGTATGATGTCCGTGTCCTGACACTCTTCTCAGTATCAACTCCGTAGTCTGTGATGGCTTTGTATGCGTATCATATACGCCGTATTGGATGTCTGTATGACAGTGAAATCTCTGTTTTGTTGTGGGGAGTTTTCTCCCTGTGGTCAATTTCCTCCAAGTGGTTCCGGAGTAAAGTTGAAGAGAAGTAGCTTGTTTGTTGAGTCTCCGCTGTCTTATTTCACAGCGGTTAAATTATAAGAAGAATAGTGATCAGATCATGGGTTAGGAATTATACTTATAGCACTCCACACGCTTTTGTTTAGTTCAAAGTACCCAACCTACTGCACTATATCAAACTTAAATGAAAGTATCAAAGAGTAGCAATCTTTCCAGTGAGCAAAGTTCTACGCGTTTCAGCCCTTGGGCCTTTATCAAGATCTTGATAAAGGCCCAAGGGCTGAAACGCGTAGAACTTTGCTCACTGGAAAGATTGCTACTCTTTGATACTTTCATTTAAGTTTGATATAGTGCAGTAGGTTGGGTACTTTGAACTAAACAAAAGCGTGTGGAGTTCTATAAGTATAATTCCTAACCCATGATCTGATCACTATTCTTCTTATAATTTAACCGCTGTGAAATAAGACAGCGGAGACTCAACAAACAAGCTACTTCTCTTCAACTTTACTCCGGAACCACTTGGAGGAAATTGACCACAGGGAGAAAACTCCCCACAACAAAACAGAGATTTCACTGTCATACAGACATCCAATACGGCGTATATGATACGCATACAAAGCCATCACAGACTACGGAGTTGATACTGAGAAGAGTGTCAGGACACGGACATCATACGGCAAAGAAAAATATAGTTGGAACTTTGACCTGCCTTTCTTTTGAGAGAACTACCGAGAAACAGAAACTGTTTCAAAAAACATAGTAAATACAGGACTGAACACTGAGAGTCCCGGTCCATTGAAATAGCGAATACACACAAATCTCTGCATATAAGGTAATATCAATGTAAATATCTAACACCTATATGCACGGTGACAATCGCTATTTTTCTTTAAAGTATACTACTCAAAACCTGTTCAAATTGCTTTTATTTATCTTGCTACATTGTTTTAAAACATAACGTTTCATTCTTGTATACATTGTATATAATTTTCCATTTAGAATTGATGCCGGCATCCATCTTTATTTGTATTTTTAATTTTTATTAAAAAAATTTTTTATGAAACACATTGTTGATATGAATATCATTATATAAGAATAATATAAATCTTACAGAATATTTATCTCTACACCTTTTTAAACAGGGAGGGGTACCAAGATTGAGTCGGCCAAAAGGGGGTCACAATTGTTAAGCATAATAGATCCCTGCGAATCGTTGAAATTGTCCTCGGAATCATTGAAAACTGAAGGAAAGCATAAGCATTCTGAAGAGTCCATGGATGAAGAAAAGCATCTATAGCCGCTGCCTCCGGGTCTGGACGCCAGCTGAAGTACGGACGAATCTGGAAATTGGTCCTGGATGCAAAAAGATCCAAACAAAAGGGACCTCTGAGAGATTGAAGGGAGAGAAAAATATTCCTGTCCAATCTTTAATCGCTGAAATCCATCAAATGACGAGATCCCCAATCCGCCGCTAAGTTTGATTGGCCTGGGATATATTCTGCTTTGACAGAAATATTCCTGTCCAAACAGAGATGGATAAATGACTTGGTTATGTTGGATAAATCCCTGGACTTGGTGCCTCCCAAACGATTGAGATACTGCACCGCCGAAATGTTGTCCATACGCAGGAGAATAGAGACTGGAGAAGAACATTTGGCAAAACTTTTGACTGCAAACGAGCCAGCCAATAATTCTAAACAATTGAAAAAGTTTCTCCTCCAATGTCTATTTGCCACCTGTGATGGAGGGGCCACAACGCGCTCCCCAGCCTGAAAGACTGGCATCAGATTCTATAATGAAGTCGGGAGTCTTGCCGAAAATAGCTCTCCCATTCCAAGCTTCCAAATGAGAAAGCCACCAGGAAAGTTCTTCTCTGGCTTCTGAAGACAAAGGAATCAAATAAGAATAAGAAAAACCTTTCCTCAAATGAAGAATTTTTCATCTCTGAAGTTCGCGATAATGTAAAGGGGCAGGGAATATAGCCTGAATAGAGGATGATAGTAAACCTACTATCCTGGCTATAGTCCTGATAGGAACCGATTCTTTGGATAAGGTTTTGGAAATGTCTTTCTTGATGTTCTTCACCTTGTCTAAAGGAAGACTCAAGGTAGAAAGAACAGTATCTATTTGAAAACCTAAGAAAGTTAATGATCTTGTAGGTAATAAAACTGACTTTTGTTTGTTCACAATAAAACCTAAGGATTCCAATAAGGAAATTATGGAAAAAAGGTGACCCTGAAGAGAGTGAAAATCTTGGTCCATTATCAAAATGTCGTCTAAATAAATTATTAGACGAACACCTCAAAGTCTCAACCAAGCCACTACAGGTTTGAGTAATTTGGTGAAAATCCAAGGGGCTGAAGACAGACCGAAAGGAAGACAGGTGAAATTCCAAAACTGGTCTTCCCAACGGAAGGTCAAACATTTTCAGTGTTCCTGAGCGATTGTCACGGTTAGATAGGCATCTGTGAGATCCAGACGAACTAATCAATCATTTTCTCTTAAACATTCTCTTAGCAAATGTATGCCTTCCATTTTGAAATGATGGTATACAACATAAGCATTTAGAGATTTTAGATTTATAACTGGTCTGAATTGATTGTTTTTCTTTTTTACTAAAAATAAGTTGCTTAAGAAAATGTTGTGAGGATGAGAAACTGGAAGAATTGCTTTTTTGGAAGAAAGGGTTAAAATTTATTTTTTGACCAAAAAAAGCATCTTCTTGGGAAAAATGAATGGGTTGAGGAAATTTTATTTGAATAGGAAGGGACGTAAATTCTATATGGATACCTGAGACTGCTTGAAGGACCCAAGGCTCTGAGGTAATAGATACCCAATTCTGGGCAAATAGGGCGAGTCTGCCACCATTTTTTTCTGGGGAAAAAGGAACGAGGGGAGGAAATAATAAATTTACCTAGAGCTTGTCTAGCTCTTGCTCTGTTCCTGAATCCTCTTTGACTCCAGGGACGTCCTCTCGAAGGGAAGAAGGAAGAGGTAGAGGGTTCTTGATAATTTATCTGATATTGAAATTGGTACTGGGAAGGGTATTGGGATTGGTGGGTAAAATAATGAGACCTGGATGGGTAAGATTGATGGCCGGGAAAGCGGCTTCTGCCTCTCCCGGCCCTGTCAGAAAAACCCTGGTTGGGATAAAAAAAATTCTTGATTTAAGTTTTTACTTTATTTAGATTAGAGAAGGTGTTAACGTAGCTATTCAGATCTTTCAAATAAGAGTCTCCAAATAAGAGACCATTATCGTCAGATGCAATGTTATTGGAAGAAAGTCTGACATTTTTGGATAAATTTTCCGTAGGATGTTGCGCCGTCTTTCAACGGACATAGCGCAATTGGTATTTCCCACAAAACAAAGAAGTCTCTGGACCCATTCTCGCACAATATAAGGGTCTAAGGGAGAATTTTATGCCACTCCTTGTTCGGCTAATTCGAATAATTTAGTAATAGGACCAACTGAATCTAATAATTTGTCCTGACAGATCTTCCACGATCTCTCGACTCCTTTTTTAAGTTTATACCAAGGTGTTCCAATAAATTTCAAAATTTTGGGATCAACTTCAGGGGTAGTAGAAGCATTTTTGGGAAGAAGGGGATGGGGACACTGCTCTCATTTTGTTGCGGGATTGTTTTTTGAGAGGTTTGCGGAGTTGGTAGTCTATAAATTTAGCCAATTCTATAGGGGGGACACCATTCGGCAGAGCGAGGATGATGCAAATCATCTGGTTTAAACCTGGGATTACCCAAACAGTCCACAAAGTCTTCCTTGTCCTCAATAAAATCATTAATTTTTTTAGGTATCTTTTTATATTTTGTAGCAGCTGGTGCATCATTAGAGTCGTCAGACTCATTAAATAAATCAGAATTTATATCAGTGTAATCTTCCTCATCTGAGGTATCAGAAATTGAGGATGGACTCTTCTCATAAGATTTGGTTTTTGCTTTAGATTTTTTACATATATTAGTATCCCCCATTTGAGTACTCTTGGGGTGCAGGGTCCGTTTTACAGCGGTTTTAGTTCCTTTGCTGTGAGGAAAATTAGAATCAGACAGAAGCTGATGAGATTTTTATATACGTTTTTTACTTGCTTTATAGGCAATTGAAGGGTTTTTTCTCTTTAAGGATTTCTTTTTCTCTTTAATACCCATCAAAGAGGACATTTTATCGTATAAATTATTCATAGAAGAGTCAATCATGGTTTGAACTGCTTGGACAGTTAAGGGAGAAGTGCACACTGATTTTTTAGACATTATTAAAATGTTGAAAACATAAGTAGGTAAATGTTATAAATAAATATATAATAAATATTATTATAAATATTGTTATAAATAAAACTCCCTTATTATAATAATGAAAATTAATACAATCCCTAAGTGGCAGAAAGAATATAAAAAAAATTCCCACAGAAAAAATGTGTTAACAATTTAAAAAGAACCGTTAAACCAATATACAAATAAACTGTTTAAATAGATAAAATATGTTTTCGCCAGTAGATGGCAATGTAAGCAAAAGATTGGGAAGAAATACCAACTTAATTAGACCGACAATAACTTTCTGCAACAAAGTTACGCTATCGGTCAGAGATGGAGGCTTACTGTGAGGTAAATCCCTTAAACACGTCAGCGCAAGTGGGCGGGAAGAAAAGGGCCGGCCCACAAAATGGCGCTGGATGGAAGCACAGACATAAGGGAGAGGAAACAAACAGATACGCAGATATAGTAGATGGCAATACAGTAGGAAAAAGGTGAAAACAAACCGAAGGTCGTAAAACAGTGATACAAGAAAAAAACGGATTAACTTACAAGGTAAAAAACGAGCATAGGTTGTAATAACAGAAAGACAGTGAAATAAAAAATGAGAAAAAACGGAAAAAGAAAAAAGAAAAAATACAGACTTATTGTATTACAAGTAAAAAAAGCATAAAGGTTAAAATGAATTTATTAAAAAATAAAACTAATAATTATATAAAAGAATAAAGAGACTTGAAATATTTTGACAATATTGCAAACACTTATCTGAGCTGAGCAGCAAAAGAAAGAGGAGGATTGACAACACATGGGACAGTTTATAGTCTATTCCCTTCTCTGATTGGCTATTTTTCTTGCATTTATAATAAGCTCCTTTTAGCTTCTTATGTTAGTTTTTAATATCTGTTATGTTATTCTTGTGTTCTTTAAAAGGCTGCAGTTGAGTAGTAAAGAAAGATAATGCAAAATAGGAGTCTCTGGTCTTGTAATAAAATCATTATCTGCTAAATACAAACACAAGATTGTGATCAGCCCATTAGAATATGCAAGCAATTGGACAATAAAAAAACGAGCATTTATGTCCCTTGGAAAATTGTTGTCAACTTTTTTTTTGTTCCATCTAAAAGTGGCATTTCAAAATGCATTCTAGTTTTTTTTACAAACGGATGTCCCTGTCCTGAATAAGCTAAAGTGTTCTTGTCATACTTGCATAGGTGTGTCCCTCTTCACCATAAAGCAGTGAGAGGCATGTCTTATCAGATGGTTAGGATTAGTAGGAAGTACAAAAACAATAGGTATGTGCACAGACAAAACAAACTCTTTGAGAAGCATTATTCTTTATGAAAAAATAACTTTTGTCTGATATTTGTAAAGGGGGTTCTTCAAAATTTGTTAATGAAAATCCATTTGTCAGCTATTTTCTATGGAGAACTTATTCATGGCAGAAGAAGAGCAACTGGACAACAGCTTAATCTTTTTTTATCATTTATTTTTTATCCAGCTTGTGCTGTTCATGAAACAGTTACTAATTAAAACTTTTAGCCAAATTTGCTGACAATATACACAATGGTTTTAATTTATCAAGGGCCAGGAAGACGAGGTTTGCTATCATGAACCTCATCTGCTGAGCCTTGTTCGCTATCTGCATTTAACATTGCACAAGAGGCTGATTGTGCAATGCTGCCCTATGCTTGCACACAGCCAATCCTATGTGAGCAGGGACTGTCAATCATCTCAATCGGATCGAGACTTGCATTTCGACATTTGTCTACTAGACAATTGCCAAAAATGGCCCTTATGCAGCATTCGTCTCTTTTCGGCACCAGATATATTTTTGGGCAAAAGAAACACAAAAATATCTGTGCAAATTCAGTAAAGAAATGCCTAAATGCACATAGTTAATATCAAGAGGCTTATCCAGTTTTTATTATATAATGCCTGTAATATGGCCTGTAGAAAATTACAAAATAAAACATGTTCATTCTTAAATGGACAGTAAACACCTTGATATTTCAATGTTTAGTTATGCATAGTAAAACAAATTTGCAATATACTTTAATCATTTAGGCCTAGATTTAGAGTTGGGCGGTAGCCGTGAAAACCAGCGTTAGAGGATCCTAACGCTGGTTTTTACCGCCCTCTGGTATTTGGAGCCAGTCATTAAAGGGTCTAACGCTCACTTTCCAGCCGCGACTTTTCCATACCGCAGATCCCCTTACGTCATTTGCGTATCCTATCTTTTCAATGGGATCTTTCTAACGCCGGTATTTAGAGTCGTGGCTGAAGTGAGCTTTAGAAATCTAACGACAAAACTCCAGCCGCAGAAAAAAGTCAGTAGTTAAGAGCTTTCTGGGCTAACGCCGGTTCATAAAGCTCTTAACTACTATTTATTAATCCCTAATCTGCCCCCCACAACGTCGCCGCCACCTACCTACAATTATTAACCCCTAATCTGCCGACCGGAGCTCACCGCTAGTATAATAAATGTATTAACCCCTAATCCGCCTCACTCCCGCCTCAATAACCCTATAATAAATAGTATTAACCCCTAATCTGCCCTCCCTAACATCGCTGACAGCTAACTTCAAGTATTAACCCTTGCCGACCGGAGCTCACCGCTACTCTACTAAATGTATTAACCCCTAAAGCTATGTCTAACCCTAACACTAACACCCCCCTAAATTAAATATAATTTTTATCTAACGAAATAAATTAAGTCTTATTAAATAAATTATTCCTTTTTAAATCTAAATACTTACCTGTAAAATGAATCCTAATATAGCTACAATATAAATTATAATTATATCTTAGCTATTTTAGGATTAATATTTATTTTATAGGCAACTTTGTAATTATTTTAACCAGGTACAATAGCTATTAAATAGTTAAGAACTATTTAATAGCTACCTAGTTAAAATAATTACAAAATTACCTGTAAAATAAATCCTAACCTAAGTTACAATTAAACCTAACACTACACTAGCAATAAATTAATTAAATAAAATACCTACAATTATCTACAATTAAACCTAACACTACACTATCAATAAATTAATTAAATACAATATCTACAAATAAATACAATTAAATAAACTAACTAAAGTACAAAAAATAAAAAAGAACTAAGTTACAAAAAATAAAAAAATATTTACAAACATTAGAAAAATATTACAACAATTTTAAACTAATTACACCTACTCTAAGCCCCCTAATAAAATAACAAAGACCCCCAAAATAAAAAAATGCCCTACCCTATTCTAAATTACAAAAGTTCAAAGCTCTTTTACCTTACCAGCCCTGAAAAGGGCCATTTGCGGGGCATGCCCCAAAGAATTCAGCTCTTTTGCCTGTAAAAAAAACATACAATAACCCCCCCCCAACATTACAACCCACCACCCACATACCCCTAATCTAACCCAAACCCCTCTTAAATAAACCTAACACTAAGCCCCTGAAGATCTTCCTACCTTATCTTCACCTTGCCGGGTATCACCACCGATCGGTCCTGGCTCCTAAATCTTCATCCAACCCAAGCGGGGGCTGGCGATCCATAATCCTGCGGCTGAAGAGGTCCAGAAGAGGCTCCAAAGTCTTCATCCTATCCAGGAAGAAGAGGCGATCCAGACCGGCAACCATCTTGATCCAAGCGGCATCTTCTATCTTTATCCGATGAGGAACGGCTCCATCGTGAAGACCTCCAGCACGGATCAATCTTCTTCCTCCGACGTCCAACTGAAGAATGACGGTTCCTTTAAGGGAATTCATCCAAGATGGCGTCCCTCGAATTCCGATTGGCTGATAGAATTCTATCAGCCAATCGGAATTAAGGTAGGAAAATTCTTATTGGCTGATGGAATCAGCCAATCAGAATCAAGTTCAATCCGATTGGCTGATCCGATCAGCCAATCAGATTGAGCTCGCATTCTATTGGCGGTCCGCTCAGCAGATTAGGGGTTAATAAGTGTAGGCAGGTGGAGGCGACGTTGAGGGGGGCAGATTAGGGGTTAATAAATATAATATAGGGGTCGGCAGTGTTAGGGGCAGCAGATTAGGGGTACATAGGGATAATGTAGGTAGCGGCGGTTTACGGAGCGGCAGATTAGGGGTTAAAAAAAATATGCAGGTGTCAGCGATAGCGGTGGCGGCAGATTAGGGGTTAATAAGTGTAAGGTTAGGGGTGTTTAGACTCGGGGTACATGTTAGGGTGTTAGGTGCAGACGTAGGAAGTGTTTCCCCATAGAAAACAATGGGGCTGCGTTAGGAGCTGAACGCGGCTTTTTTGCAGGTGTTAGGTTTTTTTTCAGCTCAAATGGCCCCATTGTTTTCTATGGGGGAATCGTGCATGAGCACGTTTTTGAAGCTGGCCGCGTCCGTAAGCACCTCTGGTATCTAGAGTTGCAGTGGCGTTAAATTATGCTCTACGCTCCCTTTTTGGAGCCTAACGCACTGAAAACCCAGCCATTCTGTGAACTCTAAATACCAGCGGTATTTAAAAGGTGCGTGGGGAAAAAAGCATGCGTAGCTAATGCACCCCTTTGGCCGCAGAACTCTAAATCTAGGCGTTAGTTTGACACTTTTCATGTAATTTAGCTCTGAAAACTCTGCTGACTTTTCAGCGCTAATGATTCTACATAACATTTTTTTTAATTAGCTTTAGAAGAAAATAACTACAAAGCAATGTAGTTTATAAAAGTGGCTAGTTTAGCCTCCTCGAGCGGCAAGCACAGATTGGCTTCTCCAAATAAGTGGTGAGTGGTACTTAGCAACTGCTATTCTATAGCAAAACAGAAAAAACACTAATTACAATTACCTAGATTACGAGTTTTGCGTTACGGCTTTTAACGCTGAAAAAATGGAAATTTCATTGTAATGGCAGTAACGCAGCTATTGCGAGTCGTGTCGGCATTGCTATACCACAGGCATTTTAGCCTGTAACGCAACGTTTATTCCGCACTCAAAAACATTACGTGTTTGCATGGGATTTCCATAGCGCCAGTATTACAGGTTGTGAGGAGAGGCTAAAAAGCTAGCGTTACAGCCTATACCAACGGCGATCTGAGACCAGTAGTTATGGAATTTTTGCCACAAAAATGCTTCCCAAAACTCATAACTAAAGTGTTACAAAGTACACTAACACCCATAAACTACCTATTAACCCCTAAACCGCCTCCTGCATAGCAAACACTATTTAAAACTAATGAACCCCTAATCTGCCGCCCACCCACATCACGACTATTAAATAAATTTATTAACCCCTAATCTGCCGCTACCCGACATTTCAAAACTAATAAAAATTATTAACCCCTATTGCGCCGCTCCCCGACATCACTGCTACTATAATAAAGTTATTAACCCCTATTCCGCCACTCGCCGTCATCACTGACACTATAATAAAGTTATAACCCCTATTCCGCCCCTCCCCGACATCGCCGACACTATAATAAAATGATTAACGCCTAAACCCCCGGCCTCCCACATCTCTGCAACAAAATAAACCCATTAACCCCTAAACCGCCGGCCCCCCACATTGCAAAATACTAAATTAAATTATTAACCCCTAAACCTAACCCCCCTAACTTTAAATTAAAATTACAATATAACTATATTTGAATAAATAAAAACTTACCTGTGAAATAAAAATAAACCTAACATTAAACTATAAATTAACTTAACCTTACTATTCTAATAAAATAAAAACACTACAAGAAAAATGAAAAATCTAAAATTACAAAAAATAATAAAAACTAAATTACGAAAAATAAACAACACTAAGCTTACAAAAAATAATAAACGAAATGATCAAAAATAAAAACAATTACACCTAATCTAATAGCCCTAGAAAAATAAAAAAAGCCCCCCCCAATAAAAACACCCCCTAGCCTACAATAAACTACCAATAGCAGTTAAAAGGGCCTTTTGTAGGGCATTGCCCTAAGTTAAACAGCTCTTTTACCTGCAAAAAAATTTACAAGGTTCCCCCAACAGTATAAAAAAGGGCATTCAGCTCTTTTTCATTGCCCTAAAAAGGGCATTTAGCTCTTTTTCAAAAGCCCAAACCCTAATCTGAAAAAAAACACCCCAAAAAATAAAAGATAAATACCTAACACTAACCCCAGAATATCTAATCACGGTTGCTGAAGTCCGGACATCCAGGCGGTGAGAAGTCTTCATCCATCGCAGGGTCGTCTTCTATCTTTATCCCGGCAGTGCGGAGCAGATCGCAAAGACATCCAGTGCGGAGCATCCTCTTCATACAGTCCCCGCTGTACACTGAAGCTTCAATGAATGGTAGCCATTTCAAAATGGCATACCTTGCATTCCTATAGGCTCTTGATTCTTCAAATTCAAATCAGCCAAAAGGATGAGAGCTTCTAAAATCCTATTGGCTTTTTTTTTTTTTTTTTTTTCAAACAAGCTTTATTGAAGAATAAAAAAGTTACAATACAAATGAGCAAAGAAACACTCAGTTCAAGGTATATAAGGACAGATAAATGATATATAGTACAGGCGGTATTCAGGTGTGACTTATCATAAATCCATCATAGTCAAGTTCTCAGTGTCTCTTTGGAGTTTTTTTTTTTTTTTTTTCTTTTCAAGCTTGCGGGATTTTCTTCTGTTAATTCTTAACAAAACTTCTAACTTTAATAACATATAAACTTACAAACGTTACTACACATTGTCTGAATCTGCAAGTGTTGTTTCAAATACTAATTTCTATGCATATTGTCTTTTAAGGTGGCTGGGCATGAGGGTATCTCTAGCTCAATGATTTCTGCGTTTGCCAGAGGTTTTGTGTTAATTCAGTTATTTCCAGATGTATTTCTTAGGGGTTTGGGATTGTTAAAGGCCATAAGAGATCAGATGCCTAGGAACTACTCTTTTTTTTTTTTTTTTTTTTTTTTTTTTTGTAGCAATATAGATTGTGTCCAGATGCTTTAGAGTAGTATGTGTGGTGGAACAAAACCCCCAGAGGTGTTAGTGGTGTTAGGTAAAAGCAGAGATAGATAGGGCAAGGGATGTTTAAATGCGTCTTGGGGGAATGTAGTGACCTATAGTTTCTTGATGTTTCGGTTGATTGAGTTATATGTTGGTGTCTATATGGGATTGTTAACCAGGGGTGGTTGCTGTATCAGTATGAATGTATGCTTCCCAGTATAGGGACATTGCACAATAGAAGTCCATTCTTTCTGTTTTGAGGTAGTGATACCTCTCCAGAGACAGGAGAAATGTGACGTTTTGGGACCAATCCTGTTTGGATGGGATCCTACTCTGTTTCCAGAGTCTTGGGATTAGTTGTTTTGCACTACTGAGCATGATGTATAATAGAGTGGCTTTATATTTGCATTTAATCTTTGGAGGATTGTTAAATAACAACGTTAAAGGGTCGAAAGGAATTGTCTGTGAAAGGATTTTCTGAATTTCCCCATGTATTTCCTGCCAATATGGCAGGATTATGGGGCACTCCCACCAAATGTGATATAGTGTTCCTGTCTGTTTGCAATTTCTCCAACAGAGGGGGTCGGAGTGTTGAAAAATTTTTGCTAATCTGCTTGGGTATAAGTACCATCTCCCTAGCAACTTCATGTTTGTCTCAGTGATTCCCATTGATGAGGGTGCCTTGCCCATCTGTTGGAAGATGGTGTTCCATGTACCTGGGGGTATCGTGGTATTCATCTCCGCCTCCCAAACCCTGGTGTATGATGGCAGGTTTTTCGAATGCATGGTTGTTAAAATTTTATATGTCATGGATAGTGAACCTCTCGTTACTTGCGGTGAATGGCATAGTTGCTCGAAGGGGTTAAGGTTTCGAGTAAGGTTAGGCTTATCTTTGTGGTGTGCAAGGAAGTGTGATAGTTGGAGATATTCAAACCATCTATTAAAGTATGTAATATTTTTTCCTTCTAAAGATGTTTTTGTTAAAATAGACCCCTGGTCTAGCACTGTGCATATAGGTAGGCCTGCTGTGATAGAGTATGAGCCCTTCGCCCACAGGTGCTTAAGTGGAGGATAGTTACTGTTGTGGCATAAGGGAGTCAAGGGCGAGGGGATTGTGGATATATTTTTCTGAGATCTGGTGAGACTGTCCCATGTAGTTAGTGTATCAAGCACCAGTGGGGAAGCGAATACAAGGCTATCTCTATGTTGTCTATGTGTCCAGCACATGGCCCCCAGGCTTCGTGAGCCCGCTAGGTTGTGCTCCAGTTTAACCCATTCCTTGTTCGGTGCGTTCTTGCACCAGTCAATCACTCTGATGAGTTGGGCCGCTTGCTGATATAGTAAGAGGTTGGGTACCCCGAGGCCTCCGTTATCTCTGTTTCTATAAAGAACCGTTTTTGCTATTCTTGGGCGTTTATGTGCCCAAATGAAGGTGTTAACTATTTTTTGTACGGTATTAATGTAATGTGGTGGAGGTTGGATGGGGACAGTCTGAAACAGGTATAAGAGCTTTGGTAGCGTACTCATTTTAAAGGCTTGTATCCTTCCCAACCATGAAAGACTTTTACCCTGCCAAGACTTTAACTCCGATCTAATAGAATCTAGAAGGTGGAAGTGATTTAGTTGGTATAAGGAATCTCTGGATTTCGTTATGTGTATCCCCAAATACTTGATCGAGATGTTTTTAGATGTGAATTGAAATTGTGACGTGATCTGGGTGTTTGCTTGGTCTTTGATCCCTATGCCTAGAAACTCGGATTTTGACATGTTTATTTTGAAGTTGGAATATGTACTATATGTCTCAATCTCCGGGAGTAGCGACGAGAGAGACTGTAGAGGGGATGTGAGCGAGAATAGGATATCATCAGCGTATAGTGTTAATTTGTATTCTGTGTTGTTTATCTGAATCCCTTGTATATCTTTATTTTCCCTAACTTTTGAGGCTAGGACCTCCATGGCTAGAATAAATAATAAGGGGGATAGGGGGCAGCCCTGTCTGGTTCCATTTGAAATCCGGAAGGGTTCTGACAGAGAATCATTTAACTTAATACGGGCAGTTGGCGTTTGATATAGAGTAAAGATTTTCTCTATAAGCTTTTCCCCCAAACCAAACCTGGCAAGAACAAGTTTCAGGAACGTCCAATCTAGTCTGTCGAACGCCTTTTCGGCGTCGACGGCCAGAAAGACTGTTGGGATATTAAGGGTTTGTGTGTATTCTAATAAATTGAGAACCTTAATGGTGTTGTCTCTCGCTTCCCTTTGGGGTACAAAGCCCACCTGGTTCAAGTGAATTAGTTGGGGAAGGAATCTATTTAACCTGATGGCTATTAGTTTCGCAAATAGTTTCACGTCCACATTCAGTAATGAAATGGGACGGAAGTTTGAAGGGGTATCCGGTGATTTCCCGGGTTTGGGGATTACTGTGACATGTGCCTCCAACATTGAGGGTAGAAATGGGTGTGTCTGGTCGACTGCATTGTAAATGGAGCACAAATGTGGTAATAAGATATGTGCATACTTTTTATAATATGAGACGGTGAAGCCGTCTGGTCCTGGGCTTTTGCCAGTGGGGAGCTGTTTAAGGGCTAAAAGTATTTCGGGTGCAGAAAAGGGGATTTCCAGTTCTGCTGCCTGTGTTTCTGTCAGTTGGGGCAATAGGGAGTCTGCTAAGTACGTGTTGATCGATTGTGGCGTGTCTACGGGATGATTGTTTTTCTTTGGGAGGTTGTAAAGTTGAGAATAATATGTTAGGAACTGGGACAGGATTTCTGGCGTGGTGTGGACTTTCACGTTTGAGGGAGTTTTTACTTCATGTATGAAGGTTTTGAGTTTTTTTAGTTTGAGGGAGCGTGCAAGGAGCTTTCCCGCTCTATTGCTTTCAAAGTAGAACTTTTGTTTAGTTTTTAAAGCCAAAGTGTTAGCCTCCTTTATTAATTGGTCGTGTACTACCTTCCTAGCTTGTACAAGTTTTGCGAGGATTTGTGGGGATGTGGGGTTCCGTTTATGTTCGTATTCTAACTTGGATAAGAGATCTGTGGATGATTTGTATAGCATTCGTGTTTTCTGTTTAATGTGTGCTTGATATTTTATGAGTTCCCCTCTTATAAAACACTTGTGGGCTTCCCAGACTATCAATGGGTCTGTTTCAGGGAGTGAGTTAAATTGAAAGTATTCTGGAAGCACTTTCTCAATTTTACTATTGAGGTCAGGGCTCTTTAATAAATTATCCTCTAGTTTCCATTGATATGTGCTTTGTGGTGCAGATGGCCAATCGAGCCTAGTAAGTACTGCGGAGTGGTCAGACCAGACAGTGTGTGAGAGCTTTGAAGATAAGACGTTAGTGAGTCCCTTTTGATTAGTAAGTTGATAGTCGATTCTGCTATATGTACGGTGTGGGGAAGAGAAGAAGGAGTAGTCCCTCTTTTCGGGGTGTTTGAATCTCCAAATGTCGAACAGAGTTTGTTCATACATCAGTCTCCATAATTGTTTAGTTACTTGTTTAGGTGTTGTGGGCTTGGGGTTAGAGGTATCTAAGTTTGGTTGAATAGGGATATTGAAGTCCCCACCCATATAGAGTGCTCCTATTGTGTGGTCTAGTACCTGTGTGAAAACCTTTCTGAAAAAGGGGAGCTGTTTAGTATTGGGAGCATATAAGTTGACCAGCGTCACCGGGGTACCAAATAACAGGCCTGTGACACAAAGAAACCTGCCCTCTGTGTCTGTGTGTGTTTTTATGGGAGTGAAAGAAATGTTCTTGCCTATCAAGATGCTTACGCCATTGCGCTTATGGTCATAGGAGCTATGGAAGCATTGTGTGTATTGTCTTCCAAAATATCTAGGTTCTTTTGATTTTAGAAAGTGGGTCTCCTGTAAAAATAGGATATCACCCCCCTTCCTGTGGAGGTCTTTCATGGCTAAGGAACGCTTTTGTGCTGAATTTAGACCTCTGGTGTTTTGACTAATTAATGTGATTGTTCTATTTTTAATGGCCATGGCTAGCCTGGAAAAAGATATCTATTAGAGCAGTTATGAGTATGAAAGTAATTTCTGGCATTATAGTTTCTGTTTATGCATGGTGTTCCAGGCAAGTCCGCACACCCTCGCCTACAATGTGTAGTAATAACATACAAAATACAAAACAGTATGAGAAAAAAAATAAACAAGTAGCATAGATCAAATCTTAATAAAGAATATCTTAGATTACAAAATGTCATGTGACCTTTCAGGTTCTTGAGGGGCTATGAACCAGCTCCTTGTAACAAATATATAATTTATTGTAGAAGGATCTAAAACGTGTCTGAAATGAACTAACCCTGTCAACTGAGCGCATGGCATTATATTATAATGGGGATAGATTTAGCTCTTATTGCCACGGTGTCTCAGGTTTTTTTTTTATCTCTTTTTTTTTTTTTTTTTTTTTTTTCCTAGATAAATGAATAAGGGTTTAGTTTCTAGGGGGTAGTATAGTTAACTTTTTTGTATAACTAGAAACTCTATAAAACAACATATTGAAAATATTATTAATGCAGTTGTTCACAAAAAAAAAAAAGTCAATAAGCACCATATGCTATACTTTACCAGGGCACAGTTCACTAATGTTGTTCACAGAGTATGTAGTAGGGCCTGGATGCAGTTTCTGAAGTAGTCCAGCATGTGAACAGTTATCCTTAGGCCATAGGCTGGGATAGGGTGCTCCGGGTCTTAGTCGGTGTTTGGGTCCTGGATCTGGGGGCAACCTTTTGCCATTCTCCAGGGGCCGCTCTCGATACTTTTTTCCTGGGGGGTTCTGAATGATCATCGGTCGATAGGCCCTCTGGCGGGTCTATTTCCAATGCAGAGCAAAAATCACTGACATCTTCATGGGATCTGCAGTTCAGTTTCCTGTTGCCATGCAGAACGTATAGATGGAAAGGGAATCCCCATCTGTAAAGAATCTTCTTTTGGCGGAGAAGTGTCGTCAGTGGGGCTAAGTCCCGTCTCCTTTGGAGTGTCCGTTGCGACAGGTCCTGGTAGAATTGGAGTACAGTACCTCTGAATTTTACTGGTTGATGTTTTCGAGAAAGGTTTAGCAGCTCCTCTTTCACCCCAAAGTCCTTAAACTTCATGATAATGTCTCTTGGAGGTGCTGTGTCTGGGGGTTTAGGCCTGAGGGCTCTATGCGCTCTAACCCAAGGGATATCTGTGGAAGGAGGAGTGTTCTTGAGATGAGCAAAAAGTGCTGGGAGGTATGTTGGGAAATCTTTGGGTAATACAGACTCAGGGACCCCACGGATTCTAAGGTTTTTCCGTCTGCTACGGTTCTCAAGGTCCTCTATTTTGTCATATAGATCAGCTATAATTTTAGTGTGATTGGTAGTAGTGTCATGAACTTCATTAATTTCTTCCTGTAAGTGGTCAGAGAACTCCTCCAATGCCTCCACTCTGTTGTTCATGGAGTGCAGATCTTGTTTGATTTCGGCAATTTCTTCGCGAATGCATGAGCGTATGATATCGGCTATGTCTTGTTTGGACGCCAACGTGGAGAGAATATTGTTTGGTACTGAGGTACTTTCTTCTGGTTCCTCCATGTTTTTTTGTGGTGTCAATTGCTTTTGTGAAAGCGATTTTCTGTGCTCTTCGCTTGCTGAGGCCTTAGAGCTTGTGGGGGAGAAAAATTGTTCTACCAGGTTGTCTTTATGATTAGATGATTTTAACAGTTTGTGGGGTTTTGAAGAGCGTTTGGCGTACATGTTGTCTTAGCGGCCTCTGGCAGCTCTCAATTGCCTCCTCAGTAGCCCCACTGTGAGCAGTAGGGCAGTGCCTTTGTGTTAGGTTGTTGCTATATATAAAATGTCTGGCTCTGCTGCATAAAGTATCTTCTATTAGGTATATTACAGGCCGCAGCCAACTTTTCTGATATAGATAAACTGTGATACCCTGTTGTCTAGGTTGAGCTTGTTCCACTATATTGCTGCTTGTAGGGTGAGGATCAGTCTTTCACAGAGTTGTGTATAGTGGCTAGCAGAGTATGTTTAGTGGGGCTGTTCTTGAGCACGGCGTGCCTAAGCTCCAATCGCCGTGGCTTTTTGCTGTAGCCTTTTATTTCAATTAGGAAGGCCCTATAGTGAGTCTGTGAGTAAGGCCGTTATCGGCTTGCGTGTGGATTTGACCTGCGAGTGTCAGAGCTGTTATGTCTAGTCTGCGTGGCCTGCTCGTTTTGTCACCGGGACTGTCTGCCCTGTAGAGTGACAGCTCGCTATTTGTGGCGTGACATGTACCGCTCCCGCGGGTAAGTGAAAAGGTCTGTGTCTATATAAAGTTCAGGCACATAATCTCACCGCTCTCCGGTTGCTGATGGCGCGCTGACTTTCACTTTTTTCTACTGATCTCGGCTCCGGGTATATGCAGCGTGCGTCTGAGGCCTCAGTATTAGACGTAGTTAGTGGCTGTATCGGTATTTGCGCAGCGATGTCAGATCTGCTTAGTTCCCTCTGTTCCCCAGATACAGGACATCTTTTGCCTCTATGTACTTATCATTAATCTGTAGTTAGTAGGGTCTTTTCAGACAGATTAGTGGAGCTAGTTTGCAGAGCTAAGGTGTTACGCAGCCATCTTTGCTGCGGCCAGCTCCGCCCCGAGACCCTATTGGCTTTTTAAATCCTTTTGGCTTTTATAAGTAACATTCATTGGTCATTTCCTCACTAGTCCCAAGCATTTTACCTTATGCCTGACACTCGTTTTGTCAGCAGAAGCTTTCTCAAAGGTTATTATAACTATAAACATTTAATTTTGTTTTAAAGGGACAGTTTAGTCAAAAATAAACTTTCATAATTCAGATAAGGCATGTCATTTTAAACAACTTTCCAATTTCTTTTAATCATCAAATTTGCTTTGTTCTCTTGGTATTCTTAGTTTAAAGATAAACCTAGGTAGTCTCATCTCATATGCTTATTTCTTAACCCTTGAAGGCCACCTCTTATCTGAATGCATTTTGATTTTTTTTTTCAAAACTAGAGGGCGTTAGTTCATGTGCTCATGCCAGTGAAATTACTTAGGAGTCAGCACTGAATGTAAGACTGTCAAAATAACTGAATTAAGGGGGCAGTCTGCAGAGGCTTAAATACAAGGTAGTCACAGATGTAAAATCTTTATTAATATAACTGTGTTGGTTATGCAAAACTGGGGAATGGGTAATAAAGGGATTATCTATCTTTTTAAACAATAACAATTCTGGTGTAAACTGTCCTTTTAAATGTGATTAATTAAAGGTTACATTTTATTGTATTTTTTTTTCAATCCTGAATGGTGTTTGGGAAAATGTGATCATGGTTCATTGATTTAATTATGAATTATGAAGATGTAAAGTGTGTGCCTATAAATGCCTTTCTTATCCCAATTTTTGGGGTTATTTAATTTCACTCATGAAAATATGGGATGGTTAAAATTTGATTGGCAGTAGAGTAGGTATATTGGAATTAAAGACTGTACATTTATAGTACCTGCCTGTTTTTATTTCAAGGATGCCAAAGGGTGCCTGTGTGTCTTTGGTCATGTGGAAGTCTATGGGTGCCTGTGTGTTTGTGTGCATGTGGATTCCTATGGGTGCCTGTGTTTGTGCTTGTGTTGTGTCTGTAGGTGCCTCAATTGGTGCTTTATTAAACAAACAAAATTACAGTGAGGCATGGAACGTTGCACTTTAGAATTTATTATTTGTTTTTCTTGGGGAGGGGCATGTTTTATAATTTCCCCCTGGGAGCCAGATTATAGTTATATTTTGTGTGTCTCTGGGCCTGATGACCTTAAGATGATCTGACAATGATCAAACAATTCTTGTCAGTACTGTGATTTCCCTCAAAGAATTAAAAAAATGCAAATTTTACATTGTGGGACGTTTATCTAACTATGCAGGGGTTATTGATGAGAAGGAGAGACAACCATTACAATAATATGCTTAGAAAAAGCCCCCAAAGACTTTGGGTGATTCTTCCCCATGCCATTTGATATATATATATATATATATATATATATATATATATATTAATTATATACTTTCTTACTATATGGTTTCTGTCAAATTGAGAAATTCTTAATGCATTTATATTTTTATATTAAACTTCCTGTTCAAAAGTTCAGGCTAGATCTATCTGGACAGCTTACATGACAAAGAAGCATGAGATGTCTAAAATCTTGTCATAAATGAAACTACGGACTGGAATGTAATCCTTCATCTCACTAAGTATAACTTCTGACAGTCAGAACTACACATGCAGGTTAAATCAGTTCATTAGTATAGGGCTGACACAGCACAATATTACTAGCAGATAGACAGATCATGACACTTTATTTTATGTGACTTGGTTACCTCATAAGTCATCTACCTGGATTTTTTGCTTAAAGTACAACTTTCAAAGAGAAGCTCAAACTTTACAGGTCAGCAAGTCTGTAAAGCAGAATAACAATTAATAAATGCTTAATAAATAGACAATGTAAAAGCACATAGGGGCAAATTTATAAAAGCGACAACTGAAAATACTCTTGAATCCCGTGTCGTATTTGTCGCGAGATTGAGCCACCATAGTTAACAAAGCGTCAAGATAGTCAAATGTTGAAATGTGTGACGAAATATACGCTCCCGCAATTTCAATCCGATACAGATCAATGCTTGAGTCATTACAGATGTTTCAAATTCAGATATTTTCCAAATCTATCAAACATTTAACAGGTACGTTTGCGTCTATTCCAATGCAGCGTACCTAGTTTTCAATCCGCCACCATTGAGGCTGCGGATGCCGTAGAAATCAATGGGAGTCTGAAAACACAGAAAGCTTATGTTCAATGCTGCAAGAGAATGAAGTATATTTCATTATAAAAGTAAATTAGAAACTCTATTAAAATTGTATACCCTTTCTAAATCACAAACAATATTATTGCTCCACATTTGGTGCACTAGTAGATATAGGGATAAAAATGAAAAATACATTACTACTTATGGATTATGTTACAAATTTGTTTCTCATTACAAAGCAAGGGGACATTATTATTTCTCCAAATTTGTTGAAAAGTTTTGCCCCAAACTTGTCGCTCTAATAGATATAGAGATAAAAATGAAATAAATACACATCATAATAAAGCTAACTTATTTTTTATTTTTTGTGAAAAATCTATGTGCACCATGTTTAAGCCATGTAATATAAGTCCCACTCTCTACTTCACACAACTTTTGACGCATGACTTTTAGCACCAATTATGACACAAACTCCTAAAAAACCCACACACTAGTGAATTTTTCAACCACTTTTGATTAGAATACGCATAATCACATGATTTATGACATTAACCAATATGATTCAAATATACATTTTAAACTATCACTAAAGAATCAATTTGCTCAAAACATTTGTCATTGATCACTCAGAACTTGTAAGTGCCATATATATATATATATATATATATATATATATATGTATATGTGAAATTAGTATTAAAGATAAACATTGATGCTGACATTAGGACACACAGTGTAATATTTTAGACAATGATTTTAAAATTTTAATTGATGTTTGATTCAATATAATCTTAAATTGATAGCTCAAAGGGATAGCCCACCTAACATTAAACTGTCATGATTCAGATACAGTAGAAATTAAAATCACCTCTTTACTGTCATGCTATTTTCAGTGTATCTCTTCCTTCTCTTGAATTTATTTTTCAGTAAGAAATATCATATTATATGCCAGCCCATTTTATAACACCTGTTTAGGGGTGGTTTTTAAAACTAGATTGCAATCAGGAGGGGTTACACAGGTACAGAGAGAAAACTGTCCTAGCTCTTAAAATATTCATTGATTGCAAATAAATACATATGATACCCTGATTACATGCTATATTCGCAATTATTCCTGCTCAGAATAATAATACATTTACACTACAGGGAGTGCAGAATTATTAGGCAAGTTGTATTTTTGAGGATTAATTTTATTATTGAACAACAACCATGTTCTCAATGAACCCAAAAAAATCATTAATATCAAAGCTGAATAGTTTTGGAAGTAGTTTTTAGTTTGTTTTTAGTTATAGCTATTTTAGGGGGATATCTGTGTGTGCAGGTGACTATTACTGTGCATAATTATTAGGCAACTTAACAAAAAACAAATATATACCCATTTCAATTATTTATTTTTACCAGTGAAACCAATATAACATCTCAACATTCACAAATATACATTTCTGACATTCAAAAACAAAACAAAAACAAATCAGTGACCAATATAGCCACCTTTCTTTGCAAGGACACTGTTGACTATTTTGAATGAAACGCTTGATTGTTCGATGATCACGCTTCAGAAGCTTTGCAATTTTAAGAGTGCTGCATCCCTCTGCTAGATATCTCACTATTTTTGACTTTTCTGAGCCTGTCAAGTCCTTCTTTTGACCCATTTTGCCAAAGGAAAGGAAGTTGCCTAATAATTATGCACACCTGATATAGGGTGTTGATGTCATTAGACCACACCCCTTCTCATTACAGAGATGCACATCACCTAATATGCTTAATTGGTAGTAGGCTTTCGAGCCTATACAGCTTGGAGTAAGACAACATGCATAAAGAGGATGATGTGGTCAAAATACTCATTTGCCTAATAATTCTGCACTCCCTGTATATACATATAGTGGTATAAATAAACACAAAGATATAACAGGCAACATTGTTTAGAACAAAAAAAGGAAATTTGGGACATGTAAATATGTTTGCAAATGATTTCTGACATAACACACATATATATCTACAAATTCTAGCATTAATAATCATTTATAAAAAAAATAACGCGATAAAAGCATATCATGACTTCTAGAAATACAAATACACATTAATTTATGTGAAAGTATCATATAACAAATAAATATAAAAATAACTTTCTATGAGATATTGTTTGTTGAGGTATAAATCTATCTATTTCTTGGACATAAACAGATGAAAAATAAAAAAATAACTTTAGAGAAATGTGCTTGTTCATGGACAGTAATGAAATGGTATAAATAAAGTTGGGAAAATCCTGAATAACCATGCTGTACTTGACGCGCGTGTTTTCGACGTTTTTTTATAAATAAGGGGATCTGCGTCAGCGATGTCTGGTGAGTGTATTGACGCTGAAGAATGCACCGAGATTGACGCTTTGATAAATATGCCCCCAAGTCTGAATTTCACATAAGTAGTAGATTTTTTCTGACAATTTAGTTTTAATATTTATATCCTTGCCACTGCATCATGTGACAGCCAACAGCCAATCACAAAATGCATTTAAAAATATTCTGTTAATTTTGCACATGCTTAGTATGAGCTGGTGCCTCAGAAAGTGTATACATAAAAAGATTGTGCACAATTTACATAATGGATATGAACTGGAAAGTTTTTAAAAATTGTGTGCTCTATCTGAATCATGGAAGTTTAATCTTGACTTTAGCAGTCCTATAAGCTATGTTAAACATTGGTTGATTAAAGCTTAAAAGGATGCAATATTTTCTGAATAAATGCATGTACATTTTTAAAAGGCAAGAAAGTGAGATAAGCTGTTTGCAATTGCTAGTGTACTTACTTCTGTATTGCATTACATATGAGGATGATTAGCATATGCACTGCAGCACATAGCTAAATGCTATAGAGTACCAAGAGTTAAAGGGACATAATACTCATATGCTAAATCACTTGAAACTGATGCAGCATAACTGTAAAAAGCTGACAGGAAAATATCACCTGAGCATCTCTATGTAAAAAAAGAAAGATATTTTAACTCACAATTTCCTCAGCTCAGCAGAGTAAGTTCTGTATAAAAAGTTATACTCGGGGGCGGAGTTTGTCCACGCAGGCGAATGGCTGCACACTAAGGCCTAGATTTGGAGTTTGGCGGTAGCCGTCAAAACCAGCGTTAGAGGCTCCTAACGCTGGTTTTGGCCGCCCGCTGGTATTTGGAGTCAGTGATTAAAGGGTCTAACGCTCACTTTTCAGCCGCGACTTTTCCATACCGCAGATCCCCCTACGCCATTTGCGTATCCTATCTTTTCAATGGGATCTTTCTAACGCTGGTATTTAGAGTCGTTTCTGAAGTGAGCGTTAGAGCTCTAACGACAAGATTCCAGCCGCCTGAAAATAGCAGGAGTTAAGAGCTTTCTGGCTAACGCCGGTTCATAAAGCTCTTAACTACTGTACCCTAAAGTACACTAACACCCATAAACTACCTATGTACCCCTAAACCGAGGTCCCCCCACACCGCCGCCACTCGATTAAAATTTTTAACCCCTAATCTGCCGACCGCCACCTACGTTATACTTATGTACCCCTAATCTGCTGCCCCTAACCCCGCCGACCCCTGTATTACATTTATTAACCCCTAACCTGCCCCCCACAACGTCGCCGCCAGCTACTTAAAATAATTAACCCCTAATCTTCCGACCGCAAAGCACCGCCACCTACGTTATCCCTATGTACCCCTAATCTGCTACCCCTAACACCGTCGACCCCTAATCAGATTGAGCAAGCATTCTATTGGCTGATCGGAACAGCCAATAGAATGCAAGCTCAATCTGATTGGCTGATTGGATCAGCCAATCGGATTGAACTTGATTCTGATTGGCTGATTCCATCAGCCAATCAGAAAATTCCTACCTTAATTCCGATTGGCTGATAGAATCCTATCAGCCAATCGGAATTCGAGGGACGCCATCTTGGATGACGTCCCTTAAAGGAACCGTCATTCGTCGGGAGACAACGGAAGAAGAGGATGGATCCGCGTCGCCTGCTTCAAGATGGACCCGCTCCGCACCGGATGGAAGAAGATTGAAGATGCCGCTTTGAGAAGATGTTTGCCGGTCCGGATGTCCTCTTCTTGCCGGATAGGAGGAAGACTTTGGAGCCTCTTCTGGACATCTTCAGCACCGGATGATGGATCGCCAACCCCCGCTTGGGTTGGATGAAGATGTTGGAGCCAGGACGGATCGGTGAACCTGGTATGGTGAAGACAAGGTAGGAAGATCTTCAGGGGCTTAGTGTTAGGTTTATTTAAGGGGGGTTTGGGTTAGATTAGGGGTATGTGGGTGGTGGGTTGTAATGTTGGGGGGGGTATGGTATGTTTTTTTTTACAGGCAAAAGAGCTGAAATCCTTGGGGCATGCCCCGCAAAGGGCCCTGTTCAGGGCTGGTAAGGTAAAAGAGCTTGTAACTTTTTTAATTTAGAATAGGGTAGGGAATTTTTTATTTTGGGGGGCTTTGTTATTTTATTAGGGGGCTTAGAGTAGGTGTAATTAGTTTAAAATTGTTGTAATATTTTTCTTATGTTTGTAAATATTTTTTTATTTTTTGTAACTTAGTTCTTTTTTATTTTTTGTACTTTAGCTAGTTTATTTAATTGTATTTATTTGTAGCAATTGTGTTTAATTAATTTATTGATAGTGTAGTGTTAGGTTAATTGTAGGTAATTGTAGGTAGTTTATTTAATTATTTTATTGATAGGGTAGTGTTAGGTTTAATTATATCTTAGGTTAGGATTTATTTTACAGGTAAATTTGTTATTATTTTAACTAGGTAACTATTAAATAGTTCTTAACTATTTAATAGCTATTGTACCTGGTTAAAATAATTACAAAGTTGCCTGTAAAATAAATATTAATCCTAAAATAGCTATAATATAATTATAATTTATATTGTAGCTATATTAGGATTTATTTTACAGGTAAGTATTTAGCTTTAAATAGGAATAAGTTATTTAATAAGAGTTAATTTATTTCGTTAGATGTAAATTATATTTAAATTAGGGGGGTGTTAGTATTAGGGTTAGACTTAGCTTTAGGGGTTAATACATTTATTATAGTAGCGGTGAGGTCCGCTCGGCAGATTAGGGGTTAATAATTGAAGATAGGTGTCGGCGATGTTAGGGAGGGCAGATTAGGGGTTAATACTATTTATGATAGGGTTAGTGAGGCGGATTAGGGGTTAATAACTTTATTATAGTAGCGCTCAGGTCCGCTCGGCAGATTAGGGGTTAATAAGTGTAGGCAGGTGTCGGCGACGTTGAGGGGGGCAGATTAGGGGTTAATAAATATAATATAGGGGTCGGCGATGTTAGGGCAGCAGATTAGGGGTACATAGGGATAACGTAGGTTGCGGCGGTTTACGGAGCGGCAGATTAGGGGTTAAAAAAAATATGCAGGGGTCAGCGATAGCGGGGGCGGCAGATTAGGGGTTAGTAAGTGTAAGGTTAGGGGTGTTTAGACTCGGGGTACATGTTAGAGTGTTAGGTGCAGACGTAGGAAGTGTTTCCCCATAGAAAACAATGGGGCTGCGTTAGGAGCTGAACGCTGCTTTTTTGCAGGTGTTAGGTTTTTTTTCAGCTCAAACAGCCCCATTGTTTCCTATGGGAGAATCGTGCACGAGCACGTTTTTGAGGCCGGCCGCGTCCGTAAGCAACTCTGGTATCGAGAGTTGCATTTGCGGTAAAAATGCTCTACGCTCCTTTTTTGGAGCCTAACGCAGCATTTGATTAAACTCTCGATACCAGAGTTAAATTTATGGTGCGGCCAGAAAAAAGCCCGCGGAGCGTTAACAGCCCTTTTACCGCCGAACTCCAAATCTAGGCCTAAGTGAGCTCCTAAACCCTTAGACTAAAAAGGCGATAAAATATGGCATAATATCCCTACTTTTCTATAAGAATCTGCTTGGGGAGTGTGGCGTAGCCACTGTTAACCACACAATCGCTCCTACAAACTCAGAAAGGAGGACTTCACAGGAGCTGCCTTGGGAGAAGCGGAGCAAGAGACAGGAGCGAATTAATGGCCGCCGGCGCTGTCTCGCCGCACGTTCTAACATAGGAGACGTATCCCTCACCTGACTATCCACTGTGGAGCCGCTTGGCACAAGTTGTTTTCACCTTGTCAAGGGAGGCTGGTAAGTCCGGCCACGATAGTGCTCAATCACACGCGCACACAGCAGAGCCATAACATAATACAACAGGCCTTGTTGCGCCATAAGACTGCACACGCACTGCAGTAAAAAGGAGAGCCGGAACCTTGTCTCCCGTATAACGGCCTCACAGACGTAATCACTGACCACCTGGGGCTAATTCATAACGGCGGATATGCTGTGCAGAGCCACTTTCCCCTAAGGCAATAAACAGATTGGGACTTGTGGAGGTGACAATTATTCCTCATTATACATCAGTCTAGCACTCATGTCAGAATCTGCTATCTCATTATAATATCGTGATCAGCCCTCAGTCCACCATTTCCCTATCCCTATACAACAAGCAGGGAACTCTAATGACATTTCTGACCCCTGCTTTTCACTAGTGACACTGCATAACGATCCTATTAACACACTAACCTAGCCAGACTGCAGCCTGACATACGGCAGTCATCTAAAGATCTGCACCGGAGTTAAGGAGATATTTGTGCATAAACACAGGAATTCCTTGGCGTTGTTAGGTACAACATTGAATAGCAGGACATTTATATCAGTGCCGGGAGAAAATTAAAAGTAAAGAAGCCAGCCAATAATAATAAAAAATAAAACACTATAAAACCAAAGGAGAAACTAATCCTAAAATAAATTATATAGGGTTCTGACTGAACTGCAGACTAACGCTGATCTGTAATATTAAAGTTCAATTGAAGGTGTAGTAGAGTGATGCCTGGCAAAAAGCAGAACAAAGCAGAAAAACAAACAACTATCAGCACACTTAATAAATACCTAAAACAAGTGGAATGCCCAGTCCCTCTTCCACTTGACAACATGGAAGGTCAATCTCAGATATTACCACAACAACAGCGACAAGTTGAATCACAACAACCACAATTAATCACTAAAGAGGACCTGCAACTTTTGTCCTCAAAGGAAGATATCAAGAACGCTGTTCAAGAAATGCGAGACCTATTCAATGACCTAAGAAGGGACATTAGCTCTCTGGACAACAGAGTCTCACAGGTTGAAACAACTCAGACCTCAAACACCACCTCAATCCAGACAATGGCTACAGAATTGTAAGAGCAGTCAGAAGTCATACAACAACTTTCAGATAAGCTGGAAGATCTCGACAACCGGGGTCGTAGGAACAACCTACGTATCAGAGGGGTCTCTGAAACAATCCATCCTCCAGCAATTGAAGGATACCTTCAGAGTTTGTTCCGGACTCTAAAGGGAACACCGTCCTCCCCAGATATTGCTTTAGAACGAGCGCATAGAGCTCTTAGAGCTAAACCTCCTCCAAAAGCCCCCCCCCCCGGGACATAATTGTGCGCCTTCTCAGCTTTAAAGATAAGGAGGAAATACTAAAGTGTGCCCGCACATCACATCCAGTACGACATGCAGGTGAAGACCTGCAGATCTTCTCCGACCTGTCACCAACCACGCTACAAAAGAGAAGGGACCTAAGTCATATTACAACAAAACTGAGATTGCACAAGGTTCAATACAGGTGGGGCTTCCCAGTGTCACTGATAGCTACCCATCAAAACAAAACCGCTACTTACAGACCTGGATCAGACCCTCAAACTTTCTACTCAAGCCTGTCTCTAGAAGACGATCCCGCACCACAGCGAATCCATGATGCCGAATGAATGGACCCAGACCAATAGATGTGGTCACACACTCGTTCAAGATGAATCCCCTTAGGAGAGAGGATGAAGATCTACAATCACACCTTTAGGCGCACGCCACCTTACCAGAAGGCCCTAACGCTGATTTCTATGACTGACCTCTATTCTAATACAGACCAGGAACAGTGTCCTATGGAAGATATGCAGGGGTGATCTCTGTGGTACCTATCTTCAATGTTTCTTACTTAGGCCTGAGACTTTGGAAGATTATACATCAGATGAACTTTCAAGTGCCCCGCCTTCGCGGGGAAATTTTCAAAATTTTGTTCTTCACACTTGTTTCCACCCTCAAAGGACAACACCACCTGATAGACACTTTGTTTCCATGCAACTGACATTCTGGGACAGTATCCTTTCACTATTTCTCTAATCTATTACTGTTTGTTTCACAGGTTTCATTACAATGTTTTGTTTTACATTTAACTGCACTAAATGTTTTATGACAGGGTTGATAATTTTTAAAGTTTATACATAAGGATTATACACTGCCAGGGAGCTGTCATCCCTGAGACCGCTACCACACCTTCAGATAGAGCACAAGATCTGGTACCAATATGGTACAGGGATCGCTATGACTTCCCAGGGTAACAAAATGCTTGATCTTGTATATTGAACTAGCTGTAACCTGTAATCATCTCACATAGAGCTCCCGCTCTTCGAGCGTAGTGTGATAGATATAACTACTTATAAACTACACTTGTTAGATGACTAGTTGCCCTGCCCAAGGTCAGCAACATAATGCCTTTCCTTTATCCCCACTCTCTTCTTCTTCCCTACATACTCAACCCCTCTCCTTGCTCTTCTTTTTTCCTCCAGTTCTCAAAGTACTGCCCTCAGATCTTTCCATCTCAATACATAGGCTACGCCACGTGCTCCCCCCCCCTTTCCCTTCTACCCTCCTTAATCTCACCCTCTGAATTATGCCATAGAGAAGTTTAACTCTTGGAAACGACTCTCGAGTCACCAGGAGAATTTCAACATTTAATATTATTTTAGTCTAGGGGTTGCTACCCCTGTTTAAATTGTTTGTTATTACTCTACACTTGTTTTTAGACTGATTGTATTGAACATTATCTTATCTGTAGTGTACTCTCTGAATCCTATTGTGTACCGGACACTCTCTCTCTTTCTTTCTGAACTGATTACACTACTTCCTTGACTTCCCTGCGTCCCTTTCCCTTTTTCATTTTTTTTTTTTTTTTATTTTTTTTTCTCAACATGACTGATCGCAGAAGTAGGTTCGGTTCTCATGGACTTACTTTTACCACTATAAATGCAAAGGGATTGAACAGTCCAGGTAAGAGGTCAATTGTTTTTAGAGCTCTAAAAAACTTGCATAGTCATGTCCTTTTTTTTCAGGAAACACATTTCCGCAAAGGTAGGGAACCCAAATGGTTTAATGCAGAATACCCAACGACCCTTTTCGCATCAAGCACAAACAGAGAGGGACCCAGAGGGTAGATATTTAAAACTGGTAGGCACCCTATATGATCACCAAATAACTCTGGCTACAATATATAGCCCAAATGCAGACCAACACCTCTTCATGACCAAAATTTCAAAACTCCTCCTAGATGTAGCAAAAGGCCCTATATTTCTCTCTGGGGATTTCAATCTGTCAATGGATGCACAGCTTGATACCTCAAATGGATCTACTAGCACTTCTCCAAAGATAATAAAATCTGTGAAGAGTGCTCTCTCAAATCTAATGATGCATGATGTATGGAGAACATTACACCCCTCAAGTAAAGACTACACATACTACTCACCTCCACACAATAAATATTCTCGTATTGACTACTTTTTTACTGATACAAATGGCCTCGACATGATCACATCCTGTTCCATAGGTCCTATAACTTGGTCTGACCATGCCCCAGTCACCTGCACTATTCAATGGCCTGATCTACCTCCAACGGTATATATTTGGAGGTTAGATGATTTCTTACTAGATGATCCCCTGGTAAGAATAGAAATACAGAAATCATTATCAGACTATTTACTGCATAATGAACCCACCCAAACCTCCCCTACAATCCATTGGGAAGCGCACAAATGCGTGATGCGTGGCGAGTTCCTTAAACACAAAGCACGCATCTGTAAACAACACAGACTGCGACATACTCAATTGACTGAAATAATATCTCAACTAGAGAACCAACATAAGACCAATCCATTAGACATGGAAACTAAAGGAAAATTAGAGAACAATAAGAAAGAACTAAATGACCTATTGAGAAAAGCATTCCAGCGCAGGCAATTAAACACCAAACAACAATACTATGAGGGTGGCAATAAGCCAGGGAAATTGTTAGCAAGAACAATCCGCAGAAAACAATTAAAATCGCATATACACTACATTCAGGGACCTGATGGTTCTCCCTTAAAAAGCAGTAAGCAAATCGCAAACTCATTCCACTCCTACTATAAGGCGCTGTATAACATAACAGATAAGTCTAATACCACGGACAACTCCTTAGACACTTCACGCAGACAACAAAAGATAGATCGGTACTTGACTGATTTACGACTACCACAGTTAGAATCTGATCACAAAGACAGTTTAGACGCACCCATTTCAGAAGAGGAACTCACTCAGGCCATAAAAGATTTCCCTAATGGGAAGAGCCCAGGCCCAGATGGGTTTTCCCCCAAATATTATAAGCTTTTTACCAAGTCCCTCAGCCCTATGTTGCTCTTGCTCTTTAACAGCCTAATTACCAATCCCACTCTCACAAGCTCAATGCTAGAAGCTCACATAGCGGTCATCCCTAAACCAGGAAAACCTCCTACATCCCCAACAAACTTTAGGCCTATTTCCTTACTTAATACGGATATTAAAATCTTAGCCAAAATACTAGCAAATCGTCTTAATAAATATCTCCCGAGCCTGATATCCACTGACCAAGTTGGTTTTGTACCGGGCCGAGAGGCGCGTGACAACACCAACAAAATAATACAACTAATAAACCATGCACAAGTAAAAGGTATCCCCATGGCGCTCTTTGCGACAGACGCGGAAAAAGCTTTCGATCGCGTTGACTGGCTTTTTCTACGGCAGACCATGAAAGCAATGAATTTTGGCGAATCCTTTATCAACATGACCTTTGCGCTGTACTCGTCCCCAAACGCACGAGTTAGAGTTAATGGCACCTTATCAGATGCTTTTTCCATATCAAATGGGACTAGGCAGGGATGCCCTCTCTCTCCGCTACTTTTCGCCCTGACAATTGAAGCGCTAGCGCATAAAGTGAGAAATAACCCAAACATAACAGGCATACAGATAGGCGACTCGGAATATAAACAGGCACTTTTTGCCGACGATGTACTTTATACACTTACAAACATTGACACCTCGATACCTGAACTTTTGAGAGAATTTAATGAATATGGCTTGCTCTCTAATTTCCTTTTAAATATCACGAAATCAGAACTCCTTAACATTAACGCAGCACAAAAACACACTCAACTCTTAGCAGCAAAATATAATATCCCAATAGCAGATACTAAACTTAAATATCTTGGTATATACCTTTCAGCGAACCCTCAAAACCTCTTTACATTCAATTATTTGTCTTTGAGGAAAGATATCGTTAATGACTTATCTTCCTGGAAGAATAAACTATTGTCCTGGTTGGGGAAAATAGGAATAATCAAAATGAACATACTGCCCCGCATTTTATATGTTCTGCAGACAGTTCCAATTTCCTTACCTAGAGACTTTTTTTTTTAAATATTTTTTTTTTATTGAGGTTTTACATAACAAATATATAACAGAAATCGCCTGATAACAACATGGCTGGAAAATACAATTGAAATTGAATAAGTTATTACAAAAGTTATATCATATACAAAAGTAGGCTAATGAAACCTCGATTTTATGATAGACAGCATATATGAGTGACCAGTTAGAAATCAACTCTCAAGCCATATGGCCTCTGAAAATAGAAGAAAACTGGTGGACAGATAAATATCTTTTTACTGAGTGTCAACATGTGAGGGGGGGGGGGAGGATATTCAGCGGGTTAGCACCGCTAGTCAAATATGGGGAGATGTGGATGAGGGAGGGCGGAGCCAGCAACAGAAAGAATGCGGAGGGGCCTCTAAACAAGTTGCTGAAGAGCTAGGGGCGGATCTAAAAGTCATCTTAGAAGATATGGTATCTGGCATCTAGGGGTACCAACATACAAAAAAAGATTTTAAGTGTTAGGGGAAATCCGGGGTAGAGATAGCTGTTATAGAGTGAGTTAGCCCTTTGCAAACTGTAATATTGGAGGGTAATCTAGGGAGGAAATGGGAATTAAACACTTGGGGTATACATTATGATAGATAGAAGTAGACCCACAGCTGTAATAATCGCAACGCTTCTAGACTAATAAGGACATATACAGATATGCTTTTAGAAAATACCTTTCACTCTGAGTAGGCATAGTGCGTAGTCATTTTTTTTTTTTTTCTTTTTTTCCTCTTGTAGTAAATAAAGCGTTCTTGTTTCCTCACCCACGATGGGGAGGCAGATATACTAAATCTTTGAATAAAACATAAAAAGCATATGTAACATCAACAGTAGACTTTGTGCTGCTAGCTAGCTCAGTTTGGCAATGTCCAGATATAGCAATTTTCATATTAAAACAAACAGATAAAAGACCATAGTTAGTTAAGTGAGAAGGGTCTTAGTAAAATCTCATGGGACTACATTGCAACATATAATGTTGCCTTTAAGGAGTGAGGCAGCATTAACCACCAGCATATGTAGGAGAGGTATATGTAATATTGAGCTAGGTAGTATTAATGGCTTATTGTTATCTAATAGGAGATAATCTGAGTGGCCCACTGTGTTACCAGAATAGCCTATCAAATAATGCAGATTTAATATGCTCTATATATAAAAGGAAAACCATAACAGTTAAGAGACTTGCATATCTAGATGTAAAACAACAAACCATCTAATAGATCTAACCTCAGTTGACAGGCTAACTGCATATACCACAAAAATCTCTACCTTAGTAGTATATATTGACAAGTAGGAGATATTATAATATGTTGGATTAATCCATACATAGTAAACCGAGCACAGGCCCACTACAAACTATTATGGGTATCAAAGTTCTCCCTTTCAAATAAGGGTTTCATATGAAATAATGATCAAGTACCCCTAGAGGTATTTATATGGGACTAGTCATCCAAGGCAGTTCAGCGTTCACCACTACGGGAGAATATCCAGGAGTATTTCAGAATGCCCAAAAAACTATAAAACAATTAAGGCTAAGTTAATAGCTACAGGGTAGTTGTATAAAAGCCATGATACTATTCAGTGATATATAATGGTTGGCCTGAAAGACTATCAGTGCAGCTGCTAGAAGCTTCATACTCATTATGGATAACATAGGGAGTGTCTAGGTAATAGACCCTTAGGGGCTTTACAATTGTGCTTATGAGATCTAGTCACCCGAGAGATACTAGGGTTAAGTCTACATGTACTTATTATGTAATAAAGAAATCTTATCACTACCATATTACCTTGTGAAGACAATGAATTGAGCAGATATTATAGTAGCGTTAGTAAAGCATACAAAATATACCTGTTTAAACTAGAAATACAAGCAAAAAAAGACAAAAAAAAAAACAGCAGAGTAGCATAGTATAACAAAACACTAGTCAAGATATCAAAGTTGTGCAGTTATGACAAAGAACCATTAGTCCTTATGAGGGGTCTTTAGCGATATAGCAAACTATTGTAAATATATAGCCAGGAGAAAGTTCTCTAGGCTACTTCCAGATTTGGAGAGATAGGATTCAGTCTGATTCAGGGATACTAGATCTTGTGCAGTGTGGGGGTTATCTTTAGAATAAGGTGGGAAATAGATAAAAGAAACTTATCTCATGAATCCCAATCGACAAGCTGGGCTGCTGTGGACCGTCACAATAGCAATCCTTTAGCCAATACCGGCTACCAGTATAATTCTATTTCTGGCTGCAAGCCATGTGCTCCGGTGTAAATACATGGTGCCCTCTCGTTGCTGTGCCTGAAGATCCGGGAAGGCCTTAGCGCTAATAGCATGAGTCATCTGAGAGAGAGATCTACATGGGGCCTTCAATCCCTGGAATAGATTCCAATCCGTCGCCCAGGTTCCCTCCTGCATAGCGCCAAAGCTCTTGAGTGTCAAACTTACGAGTCCCGCTAGTTGCCAGCAATAGCCGGCCGAATCAGCTGAGGTCTCAAACGTGTTAGATGAGGGAGTCGATTTCAGCCATAGGTCTGGTGGGATAATGAGCTGGGGATCCTGGCCGGGTTCAGTCTGAGTAGAGCGTGCAGCTCTCGGTGCTGTGGTAGCGATATGTGTCAGAACAACTGTGCTTGGCTGCATCGTTTCAGTGAGAATGCTAGTTGCGTCCTGCCTAGGTTGCTGTTCCAGGGGTAGTTTAGGGGACTGTTGGGCTTGCAATGAGTCTGCTGCTCGGCTCACCACGCGGAATTCAGAGCTGGGGAGTACAGAGACGCCATCTTTGTTACGCATCTCCGCTATGGTAGACCTCAAGCTGCAGAACTGGCTGTCCGCTTTCATAATCAGACCCTCTAATAAAGATACAAAGTATATAGAAGACCTCTCCATCTTAAGGGCAATGCAGGAAAAGTATACACAGGTTTCCAAAATGTCACAAACCAACGTTTAAACAATTGAACTTCAGGAGCTCTGTAATAGTGCGACTTAATGCTCCAGTAGCTGGCTCCGCCCCCCTACCTAGAGACTTTTTACCTCAATTACAGAGATCTCTGGAGCGGTTTATATGGTATGGGATAAAACCTAGAATACCAAGAAAGACATTATGCCTTCCCTGTGACAGAGGCGGACTGGGATTCCCTGACTTGGCTTTATACAGACAAGCTATACAATTACAGAGACTGACAGAATGGTCACACAATACCGCACAGAAACAATGGGTCAAAATAGATGGCCAGATCTTACAACTTCACAATGTTGGCACTCTGGCCTGGGTTCCCGCGCCGAGACGCCCCGACTTGCTACATAGATATCATCTAACATCAGAAACACTGCATGAATGGGATAAACTTATGGCTACTAGCACGCATATGTCCTCCCCTGCCTCCCCGATGATACCAATCATTGAGAACCCTGAACTGCCTTATTCTGCACTAAGTAAGCGCATGTGTGCTCCATACAGCCTGAGATCAGGCACCTTACACTTTGCTCTAGAGAACGGCAGACTATGCACGCAACAAAATATGACAGAACGGCATGGAGCACTCTTCTCATCATGGCTAAGGTACCATCAGTTAGCACACTTTCTGTCACATCATGGTCATAGAAGTAATTTCAATAGGGACCTTACCCCATTTGAACTGCTGTGTACAAGCATTCAACCCCCGAAAAAACTAATATCTAAACTATATAAATTGCTTCTAATCCCCCCTGACGTGCCACTACCCTCTTACACTAGGGCCTGGAACAAAGACCTTAACCATATGATAGATGAGGAAAGCTGGCTCAAGTCATTTAGACTAATAAAACGCTCTTCAGTTTCTGCTAGAGTTCAGGAGATCCAGCTTAAGTTACAGTCCAGATGGTATTACACCCCGGCTAGACTACATCTCTTTTTTCGTTCAGCCAGCGCTAGGTGTTGGAGAGGATGTGGAGAGGTAGGAACACTTTTGCATATATGGTGGGCGTGCCCGAAGCTGACTACCTACTGGGCAACAGTTATAGCAGATATATCGATTAGGCTGAACCTGCACATCCCAAATACACCTGAAACAATTTTATTTATACATCTTCCTGACACTAAACTAGACCACGTACGAGCCCTTCTCCTAATTATGCTCACAGGAGCTAAAATGCTCATCCCTAAAAAATGGAAAGCTACAGATCCCCCAACAGTTGATGATTGGCATTCCTCCGTCGAGGAACTGCTAGTACTAGAAAGGTTACACTATCTTAAAAGTAACCAATTAGCATTGTATGAGATGATGATTTCTACCTGGAATGCTGATACTGTCCGCCCCTCTGCTGTTCAGGATACCCACTCTTGAACTTTGCTTGCACCTTGTGCGTTGAGATAACTGTTTTTTTTTTTTTCGTTTTTTTTCCCCCTACCTTACTCTGTCTTCTCTCTACTCCTTTTTCCTACTCCCTCAACTTACCCTTTCCCTGTCAACAGTCTATCTTCCGGTACACATGGGTTTCCAAAATTTAACTGTTACGATGTGCTGTAAATTAAAAAAAAAAATTTAAAATTCACAAGCTTAATATCTTTATTTACTTGTTGAAAGCTACAGGAGCTCATTTCTTTGTATAGGTACATTCATTGGACATTGTTTTCTTCAATCGTCTCACTCGAGACAGGTCAATATTTTATTTTTTACTTTTTCCAATTGTATGCTTGACTTCATGTACCTGGTTTATTATTGTCTAATAAAGCTTGTTTAAAAAAAAAAAAAAAAAGTTATACTCAGCTGCAGGTAAAAAAAAAATAAAAAAAATGAAGAAATGAACAGCAGCCAATCAGCATCAACAGTGCTGAGGTCATGACTCATGAACTCTTTTACTGTGATCTCATGAGGTTTGACTTAACTCTCATAAGCTGAATAGGGAAATAAGATGAAAGTGCACGTAAGCTCGCTCCTTCCGCTGTCCCGGGACAGACATACTGATTTGTTGCTTAGAAGTCCTTTACAATGGGATGTGGCTACTGAGAAACTTTTGAGGTAAAATATCTTTCTTTTTTACATAGAGATGTTCAGGTGATATTTTCTAGTCAGCTTTTTACAGCTATACTGCATCACTTTCAAGTGTTTAAACATTTGGGTATTATGCCCCTTTAATTTGTGCATCTCCATCAATCAACATCACAAGATTTAACTGTTTATGTTATACTTTGTTATGGAAATGCAAAAGAGGACTTACAGTGTATGGTTAAACATAGGAGTGTGGTGCATTTGGAGCCATATTTGGTGTAGTACTATTTCCCCCTCTGCATGTGTCTGAAAAGTAGGAAGTTAAACAGAAACTCTGGGTTGGAGCAAATGACAAGTAGCAGCTCTGCCCAAAGTGCATGTGGGTCCAGCAGTTCATCAAACTACTGCTATTTTGTGATCTACTTATCTCAGGGAGGCTGTGACCTTATTAGTGAAAACCTGAGGTAAGTCAATTTTATTCTTTTGAAGAATGTTCTTAGGAAAATGATTTTCCTGATCTGCTTAGCTTATAGCTGAATGTCTCACAATTATTGTCTTTGTTAGGAACTTTCAATAAAAACATTAAGAGGTATTTCTTAGGATTTGAGAATAAAGGATATGTATGTAGGACTCAGCACTCAATACTCTAAAACATATAATCTATATATTGTCTTAAAGTACAGGTATTTATTGAAGGAAATGTCCAAAAATATAGTGAATGCATGTGATTCTAAATGTTTGATGATATATAGCACTGTTTTCATGTTTAACTGCAGCAATTGTGCTTAACTAGGGCATTTAAAAAGAGATGTATATAAAGTACTTCCTTTTTAGCACTTTTTTCAAATGTATAGACCTATTATGTCTGTGTAATATTTTAGCACTTTATAAATATTCCGTGTTTTTTTTTTTACACACACATATATATTTATATGTATATACAGTGGGGCAAAAAAGTATTTAGTCAGCCCCCAATTGTGCAAGTTCTCCCACTTAAGAAGATGAGAGAGGCCTGTAATTTTCATCATAGGTATACCTCAACTATGAGAGACAAAATGTGGAAACAAATCCAGACAATCACATTGTCTGATTTGGAAAGAATTTATTTGCATATTATTGTGGAAAATAAGTATTTGGTCACCTACAAACAAGCAAGAATTCTGGCTCTCACAGACCTGTATCTTCTTCTTTAAGAGGCTCTTCTGTCCTCCACTCATTACCTGTATTAATGGCACCTGTTTGAACTTGTTATCAGTATAAAAGACACCTGTCCACAACCTCAAACAGTCACACTCCAAACTCCACTATGGTGAAGACCAAATAGCTGTCAAAGGACACCAGAAACAAAATTGTAGACCTGCACCAGGCTGGGAAGACTGAATCTGCAATAGGCAAGCAGCTTGGTGTGAAGAAATCAACTGTGGGAGCAATAATTAGAAAATGGAAGACATACAAGACCACTGATAATCTCCCTCGATCTGGGGCTCCACGCAAGATCTCACCCCGTGGGGTCAAAATGATCACAAGAACGATGAGCAAACATCCCAGAACCACACGGGGGGACCTAGTGAATGACCTGCAGAGAGCTGGGACCAACGTAACAAAGGCTACCATCAGTAACACACTACGCCGCCAGGGACTCAGATCCTGCAGTGCCAGACGTGTCCCACTGCTTAAGCCAGTACATGTCCGGGCCCATCTGAAGTATGCTAGAGAGCATTTGGATGATCCAGAAGCAGACTGGGAGAATGTCATATGGTAAGATGAAACCAAAGTAGAACTGTTTGGTAGAAACACAACTCGTCGTGTTTAAAGGAGATAGAATGCTGAATTGCAACCAAAGAACACCATCCCTACTGTGAAGCATGGGGGTGGCAACATCATGTTTGGGGCTGTTTCTCTGCAAAGGGAACAGGACGACTGATCCGTGTACATGAAAGAATGAATGGGGCTATGTATCATGATATTTTGAGTGCAAACCTCCTTCCATCAGCAAGGGCATTGAAGATGAAACGTGGCTGGGTCTTTCAGCATGACAATGATCCCAAACAAAGGAGTGGCTTCGTAAGAAGCATTTCAAGGTCCTGGAGTGGCCTAGCCAGTCTCCAGATCTTAACCCCATAGAAAACCTTTGGAGGGAGTTGAAAGTCCGTGTTGCCCAGCGACAGCCCCAAAACATCACTGCTCTAGAGGAGATCTGCATACAGGAATGGGCCAACATACCAGCAACAGTGTGACAACCTTGTGAAGACTTACAGAAAATGTTTGACCTCTGTCATTGCCAACAAAGGATATATAACAAAGTATTGAGATGAACTTTTGATATTGACCAAATACTTATTTTCCACCATAATTTGAAAATAAATTATTTCCAAATCAGACAATGTGATTGTCTGGATTTGTTTCCACATTTTGTTTCTCATAGTTGAGGTATACCTATGCTGAAAATTAGGTAAGTGGGAGAACTTGCACAATTGGTGGCTGACTAAATACTTTTTTGCCCCACTGTATATATATATATATATATATATATATATATATATATATATATATATATATATATATATATATATATATATATATATATAGGGCAAAGCAAAGAGAAAATATATAAAAAAAAACAAGCGCACAGAGCTAATAGTCTTTATAAGTTGAGTTCAAATCTGGTAATTTCAGAAGAGTAGCGAAAAGATCAGATTCACCTTCACCTCAAATCCAAGTGCGGATATATCCCAAATATAGAGATAGATGTAGATGTAAGCTTACCCTCTACTACCTCAATCATATGAGGTAAGTTAAGACGTTCAGGGAGAGGATATAGCCACCACTTTTTGCCAGGTGTTCTGATCTGTGGGAAAGCTCTTGGTGTGGATGGTTTCTCTTAATCGAGAATGAAATCCTGTGGAGAAGAAATGAAAAATCTCATAGTGTGATACTACTTTATTGTAAAATGACAGAAATACACTTACACAAAACCTCAATCCAATATGAGGTAAGAAATAGGCAATACAAAATCCAAACTAGACTGCAAAGATATTTTCCAATGCAAATGTTTGCTGAAGTATTAGCTAAAATAAAGTCTAAAAAGATTTACGTATAAAAAAAGGAAAGTAAAAAGTCCACGGTAATATAAAAATCCAATAACCGGTTTCGAAAAACATAAAACAGCCCACTGGTTATATTCCTTACGCGTTTCAAAGTTTTAGGATAGCTTCTTCATCATAGGATAGTGGCTGTACTGTTTCCCGGCTGAAAGATTTAAAGTGGAAAAAGTGGGCGTTATTTTTAGGGGGCGTGTGTCATTTTTCGTCACATGTGTTATTTTATTTAATTTAAAATTCACACACTAAGTAGACAAAAACAAAATCAAATTCTTGGATCTCATACTATTTCATGAGGACAATCATATCTTTACAAAAGTAAATAGTAAGGAAATGAGCTGCAACGGGTATTTGAGGGCAGACAGTGGTCACTACCAACCATGGATCAGAAATATCCCGTTCAGCCAATTTCAGAGACTAAGAAGAAATTGCACTAAAATCTCTGATTATGATAAAGAAGCCCATGAATTAAAAAAAAAAAATGGTCCATAAAAAATACCATAAGAAACTAATAGATGATGCAAACACTCTATCTAGAGTTAGGAGTTTTAAGAGGGAACAACTATTGGTGCCTAAAAAACAAATGCCTCCCCGAAAACTCAAAAGAAGAAAAATAACAGGAACACTCTGAGTATGATTATGACCTTCAATAAGGCAGCCCCAGAGATTAGAAAAATCCTTAAAAAATACTGGCCTATTCTCCAGCAGGATAAATATTTATGTAATAGTATAGGATCGGCTCCAGTGGTTATTTTCCGAAAAAATAAGAATTTCAAACAAATTCTTGCTCTCAGTAAACTAAAACAATCTAACACCTCTACGAACAATTGGTTAGCTGAGAAAAGCAAAGGTTTCTTTAAATGTAACCGTGCTAACTGTAAGGTATGTGAACATGCCTATAATTCTAATTAACCAACAAAAATAGTGTATTCTAATGCACTCCCTAATAAAAACTGCATCATAAATAAACTTACAAATTGTAAAACTACCTATGTAGTATATCTTTTGGAGTACAGCAGCCATCTTCAATACATAGGGCGCATACAAAAAGTGTCTGTTTGAACACATCAAAAACATTGAGAATGGCTTTGAGGGCCATAGTCTATCTAGACATTTCATAATAAAACAACGAAGATCCCTCTTTTCTTAGAGGAACTGTACTGAAACATGTTCATACCTCAGGGTAGAGGGGGCGATAGATTCCTCAAGCTTAGACAACGTGAGACCCATTGGATTCATTATATGAGAACAATGAGTGCAATGGGTCTCAATGAAGATGTAGACTTGGCAGCTTTCTTGTAGGGCGGTGTTTATTAATTAACCTCTTATATGGTTATTTTGAACAGTACTGTTTATTATTCATGTAATTAATTGCTCTTTCTGGATGTTTATACCTGAACTACTTTTATCGATAGAACAGTTTTTAGTTTTTGCCTTCTCCCTTATACTTTGTAATACATGTAGATATTTGTTGATAGAAAGGTGTTATGTTAGTAATATTAATTTTAATGTTCATATGAAGTTGTAAGTTTATTGTAACATACATGAATAATTCCTTATGCATATGTCTTTTAAAATACAGCCGTTTCTCCCCCGCCGGTATTACTGTTAACTTTAACATTTATTTGAAGGTTTTTATAATGCATTGATAATTCCTGTATATATTGATCCATCTAGTCTATAATATGTCCCACTGTAAGATTACTTTTTTCATAGACCGCTCGAAGAATAACATATAGAGCATAAAACAAGTTTTTTTACGGTACCCATCACAATTAATGATCTATATGGGCTGTTTAGGATACACTGTTTGCTTTTTAAGGGTTGCTAAGACAAGCTATATATACAATATCCCTGTATTGGTCGATTCATCAGCATGTGAGGCAAACGTCACATGTTTACGATCCGGCATTAAGATACACGGCTTCGTTACCTAGGTCACCCAACTACACATAGTTTTATATTGGCTGTCGCCTAATCACATGCCATATACGTCACTCTTCAATCTCCTGGATGAACATACACGCAATGTGTAGGCTGGAGTAACACTTAGCTGTTACCCAGACCACTTAAGTGCACATTGACTCTGATTGGTTGCCCCTAAATCATGTGACATATACGCCACTCTTCAATCTCCGAAAATGAACACACGTGTACTGTGTAGGTCGGAGTAATACACTCCATTCTCACTTTCTATAACTAGTTAGATGGGTCTGAGTATATTAAAGGTACATCTAAATTCCCAAAGTTGACAGACAGGTAGACGTTACTATTTAGTTTTTTGTTGTTATAATTTTTCCACTAGAAGATTAAAGGTTAGAAGAACCAAAATTGGTTCCCATGGCAACCTATCCTTTTAACGGTTTCCTATTGACTACATACAACATGTGACAAAAAACGACACACGCCCCCTAAAAATAACGCCCACTTTTTCAACTTTTAATCTTTCAGACGGGAAACAGTACAGCCACTATCCTCTGATGAAGAAGTTATCCTAAAACTTTGAAACAGTGATTGCATTTTTATGTTGCTGTGGACTTTTTACTTTCCACTTTTTATACGTAAATCTTTTTAGCCTTTATTTTAACTAATACTTAACTAATACTTCAGCAAACATTCGCATTGGAAAATATCTTTGCAGTCCAGTTTGGATTTTGTATTGCCTATTTCTTACCTCATATTGGATTGAGGTTTTAAAGTGTGAGTGTATTTCTGTCATTTTACAATAAAGTAAGCTTTGATTTATACAGTATCACACTATGAGATTTTTCATTTCCTCTCCACGGGATTTCATTCTCGAGCAAGAGAAACCATCCTCACCAAGAGCTTTCCTACGGATCAGAACACCTGGCTGATGAAAAGAGGTGGCTGTATCCTCTCCCTGAACGTCTTAACTTACCTCATACGATTGAGGTAGTAGCGGGTAAGCTTATATCTATCTCTATATTTGAGATATATCTGCACTTGGATTTGAAAGTGGATCTGATCTTTTCGCTACACTTCTGAAATTACCAGATTTGAACTCCACTTATAAAGACTATTAGCTTTTTTTTTTATAGAATTTCTCTTTGCTTTGCCATTTTTTTCAGTGTAAGGCATCTATTTTCAAGCAGCACGACTACATATTTGAATAACACAAGAGTATATAATGACAATTATTTCCATTTGCATCTTGTGTATATATATATATATATATATATATATATACTCTTATGTTTTGCATATTATATAAGGATTTGTTGTTCTTTTAGATTAGTGTATCACATACCTAATAAGACAAACCATCATACATTGTTTTAGGACACATTAGTCCTTTCATTATATATATATTTTTTTATTTGCTGTATTTTAGCGCTGGTGTCCTTTCTCTTGTTTTATATATATATATATATATATTTAGATATCTCATTTCCAAACCAATTACATTAATATGGAATTGTTTTTCCCCTTTGCGACTGTAACAGGCGCAACTTTTCTGGGAAGTCTTTACACATGGAACAGATGTCAGACAAGAAGGTCTGGCCCACAGTCGGCATTCCAATTCATCCCAAAGGAGTTTAATGGGGTTGAGGTCATGGCTCTGTGCAATCCATCTGAGTTCCTCCAAATCAAACTCATCAAACCATGTTTTCATGCACCACAGTAATGCTGGAACAGGAAAGGGCCTTCCACAAACTGTTGCCATGGAGTTGGAAGTCCCAATTGTATAAAATGTCTTTGTATCCTGTAGCATTTAAATGACTCTTCACTTTAGGTCTAGCCCACACCCTGAAAAACAGCCTCATATAATTATCACTCCTGCAACAAACTATACAGAAGACACAATGGGGCATATTTATCAAGCTCCGTATGGAGCTTGATGTACTGTATTTCTGGCGAGCCTAAACACAAGTTATGAAGCAGCGGTCTAAAGACCGCTGCTCCATAACCTGTCCGCCTGCTCTAAGGCGGCGGACAGATATCGACAGATCGGGTTGATTGCCACCCCCTGCTAGCGGCCGATTGGCCGCGAATCTGCAGGGGGCAGTACTGCACCAGCAGTTTATAAGAACTGCTGGTGCAATGATAAATGCCGGGAGCATATGCTGTCGGCATTTATCGATGTGCAGCGGACATGATCCGCAATATCGGATCATGTCCGCTCGCACAATGATAATTCGGCCCGTAAGCATTAAGGTAGGTGGCATTCTCCTGGAATCTGTAACACCCAGATTCTTCCATAGGATGCCAGATAGTGAAGTGTGATTCATTACTCTAGAGAACACATTTCCACTTCTCCAGTGTCTATTGGCAGCATGTTTTACACCACTCCAGCCGACGTTTGGTATTGCTCATGTTGATGTGAAGCTTGTGTACAATTCATCCCAAAGGAGTTTAATGGGGTTGAGGTCATGGCTCTGTGCAATCCACCTGAGTTCCTCCAAATCAAACTCATCAAACCATGTCATGCTGGAACAGTAAAGGGCCTTCCACAAACTGTTGCCATGGAGTTGGAAGTCCCAATTGTATAAAATGTCTTTGTATCCTGTAGCATTTAAATGACTCTTCACTTTAGGTCTAGCCCACACCCTGAAAAACAGCCTCATATAATTATCACTCCTGCAACAAACTATACAGAAGACACAATAAGGCATATTTATCAAGCTCCGTTTGGAGCTTGATGTACTGTATTTCTGGCGAGCCTAAACACAAGTTATGAAGCAGCGGTCTAAAGACCGCTGCTCCATAACCTGTCCGCCTGCTCTAAGGCGGCGGACAGATATCGACAGATCGGGTTGATTGCCACCCCCTGCTAGCGGCCGATTAGCCGCGAATCTGCAGGGGGCAGTACTGCACCAGCAGTTTATAAGAACTGCTGGTGCAATGATAAATGCTGAGAGCATATGCTGTCGGCATTTATCGATGTGCAGTGGACATGATCCGCAATTTCGGATCATGTCCGCTCGCACAATGATAATTCGGCCCGTAAGCATTAAGGTAGGTGGCATTCTGCTGGAATCTGTAACACCCAGATTCTTCCATAAGATGTCAGATAGTGAAGTGTGATTCATTACTCTAGAGAACACATTTCCACTTCTCCAGAGTCTAGTGGCAGCATGTTTTACACCACTCCAGCCGATGTTTGGTATTGCTCTGGTTGATGTGAAGCTTGTGTACAACTGCTCGACCATGGGAAACCCATTTTATGAAGCTCCAGATGCACAGTTCTTGTGCTGCTGTTACCTCCAAGGGCATTTTGGAACTTTGTAGTGAGTGATGTAACAGATAATAGGTGATTTTTATGCACCACATGCTTAAGCATCCAGGAGCCCCACTCTGTATTCATGCTCAAAGAGCTGGTGATGGTATGAATTGTGCCTGTGAAGACTTACTCTGCTGACTCTCTGAGAAGGTGTGGTGTTTGTTTACTGGTGCACGGGCCAGTTATAACTTTAACTAGAAATTTTAACTAGATACATTTTTTTCAAATGGAATTATACTGCAAAAATGCTTCTATTTAAAATTGACATGCACCCATGCGCATTTCAATGTTGACCATTCTTTCAATTTAAACTTGGAAGATTTCACATAGGCAACTATATTATTGCATTATGTGTATTGGTGGAGTTTGTACTAAATTAAACTCTATGGGGTAGATGTATGACATCACCATTGGGGGCTAGTCGATTAGGTCAGTTAGGGAAGTTCTACTACAAATGCCCCGTTATCAAATATCTAATAATAATAATAATAATAATAATAAATAAATAAATAAATAATAATAATGATACAAAGTAATAATAATGGGCAGCTGTAGTACATAGCCCTAGGAAATAAAACAGGATAACACTACTTTTACCAGTATACAGCACTATACAATGGCCAATCAAATCTCAGCTCTGTTCCCATTATCAGACATGCATAAAGACTTTAAAAGAAAGATGACTATCACATTAGATAAAATTGCACTCATGTAGTTGATCATATATTTTATTTTTTTGGTGTCCTGTCCCTGTCTTTAGCTTGTCACTTGTTCAATTCAGTCTGTATATAGTTTATGAATAGTGTGTGCAGTGCAGTACTTTGTTTGTTATGGTTTTGCAGTTTTCTTTTTTTTCTTTTTTTTTCTTTATCTGTTGTCTTCTGTCGGATTGAAGGTTAGCAGTGTGTAGACAGGTGTCAGGTAAGGGGAAAAATGAGGCGTAATATATAATATGGGGGGCACGTAGTGGAGGCTCCTCCATTTGTGCACGTGAACCCCCAGGGGCAAGGAGGAAAAAAATGGAGCAAAAAAAAAAAAATGAGCAAAAAAATAAAAAAATTTGTTGAATAAAATATAATTTTTCAAATAGCCTCCTATCTGAAAAATTAATATTTTATTATTATCCCCAAGAAATTTCAGACACTCACTTATTATTCTATACTGTTTTACATAGTACATCTCATAATCAATTACAAACCAAACAACTTGCAAGCCAACAAAAGGCAAAAGGAGTAGTAGGAGGCAAGAGCTAGGACCGGGTGGACGACAGACAGTATTTGGCTCGGCTGACATCACCACGCGTCACTAGCTTCTCACTCCTCTCCGACATCAGGCTGCTGTGTGCACTATCCTAACCAGACTTACTCTGCTGACTCTCTGAGAAGGTGTGGTGTTTGTTTACTGGTGCACGGGCCAGTTATAACTTTAACTAGAAATTTTAACTAGATACATTTTTTTCGAATGGAATTATACTGCAAAAATGCTTCTATTTAAAATCAACATGCAGCCATGCGCATTTCAATGTTGACCTTTCTTTCCATTTACACTTGGAAGATTTCACATAGGCAACTATATTATTGCATTATGTGTATTGGGGGAGTTTGTACTAAATTAAACTCTATGGGGTAGATGTATGATATCACCAGTGGGGGCTAGTCGATTAGGTCAGTTAGGGAAGTTCTACTACAAATGCCCCCGTTATCAAATATAAAATAATAATAATAATAATAATAATTCATTAATAAATAAATAAATAATAATAATGATACAAAGTAATAATAATGGGCAGCTGTAGTGCATAGCCCTAGGAAATAAAACAGGATAACATTACTTTTACCAGTATACAGCACTATACAATGTCCAATCAAATCTCAGCTCTGTTCCCATTATCAGACATGCATAAAGACTTTAAAAGAAAGATGACTATCACATTAGATAAAATTGCACTCATGTAGTTGCTCATATATTTTATTTTTTTGGTGTCCTGTCCCTGTCTTTAGCTTGTCACTTGTTCAATTCAGTCTGTATATAGTTTATGAATAGTGTGTGCAGTGCAGTACTTTGTTTGTTATGGTTTTGCAGTTTTCTTTTTTTTCTTTTTTTTTCTTTATTTGTTGTCTTCTGCCGGATTGAAGGTTAGCAGTGTGTAGACAGGTGTCAGGTAAGGGGAAATATGAGGCGTAATATATAATACGGGGGGCACGTAGTGGAGGCTCCTCCATTTGTGCACGTGAACCTCCAGGGGCAAGGAGGAAAAAAATGGAGCAAAAAAAAAAAAATGAGCAAAAAAATAAAAAAATTTGTTAAATAAAATATAATTTTTCAAATAGCCTCCTATCTGAAAAATTAATATTTTATTATTATCCCCAAGAAATTTCAGACACTCACTTATTATTCTATACTGTTTTACATAGTACATCTCATAATCAATTACAAACCAAACAACTTGCAAGCCAACAAAAGGCAAAAGGAGTAGTAGGAGGCAAGAGCTAGGACCGGGTGGACGACAGACAGTATTTGGCTCGGCTGACATCACCACGCGTCACTAGCTTCTCACTCCTCTCCGACATCAGGCTGCTGTGTGCACTATCCTAACCTAAACCGCACATCGCACGTGCGGTAGAGAACCCCTATGCCTGCACAGTGATCTATGCATTCACTGTGCAGGCGTAGCTCCTCCCAGCCCGGCATTGCCTATAGAGGCTTAATCGCACAGGCTGAAGTGTGCGAGTGGGACTTCAGCCTGTGTTCTGCCTCCTCCCACTGCCTGAGCCAGCCTATGTGATACGCTGTTGCGTACATGTCATGGCCCCCATGAGGCTCCTCCCCCTCAACAGCGCAAAAATCTCATTGTGGAGATAGCCGTTGAGCGGAGAGGAGCCTTTTACAGAGCTCTGTGTTGTTCAACTTGTTGTCTTCTTGTTTGAAAAAAAATATATATATTTATTCTATAATATTGCTGCTGGTGCTAGCCCTGCTGTGCTTCTTGCATATTAGCAAGCAAGCAATCTATACTGCCTGAGTCTGTGTGAGATAGGGAGCTAAGGGAGGAAGATCTGACTTGTGGGCAAATAATTTTTTTGCTGCAGTTCATTTTTATTTTTACTTAAATTAACAGATACAGATTAGGGCCTCTATTTATCAAGCTGTCTACTTACCTGCATTCGACGGCCCCAATACATTTGCCTAAGCTCGCCTAACATCGCCACCGCGGACCTGAATACGTTCGCCAAATTTATCAAGAAAGCTGTCAAAAAGTCGCGCACCAAGTACGGTGCGATGAGCAGCGGACTGTTGTTAACTAACAGTCACCGATCTCGCTGCTCATCGGCTTATTCGCAGCTTTCTTGCTAGCCTGTCACTAAGCACCCACACTATACTATACTGTTTTACCCCTATACCGCCGCTCCCGGAGCCCCCGCACCTAAATAAAGTTATTAACCTTTAAACCGCCGCTCCCGGACCCTGCCGCAACTATAATAAATATATTAAACCACCGCTCCCAGACTCCACCGCAACTATAATAAATATATTAACCGCTAAACCGCCGCTCCCGGACCCGGCCACATCTAAATATATTTTTTAACCCCTAAACCGCCGCTCCCGGAGCCCACCGCCACCTACATTATACATATTAACCCCTATCCTGCCCCCCTACACCGCCGCCACCTACATTAAAGTTATTAACCCCTATCCTGCCCCCCCTACACCGCCACTACCTACATTAAAGTTATTAACCCCTAGCCTGCCCCCTACACCGCCGCCACTATATTAAAGTTATTAACCCCTAAACCTAAGTCTAACCCTAACCCTAACACCCCCTAACTTAAATATAATTAAAATAAATCTAAATAAATATTCCTATTATTAACTAAATAATTCCTATTTAAAACTAAATACTTACCTATAAAATAAACCCTAAGACAGCTACAATATAATTAATAATTACATTGTAGCTATTTTAGGATTTATTTTTATTTTACAGGCAACGTTGTATTTATTTTAACTGGGTACAATAGTTATTAAATAGTTATTAACTACCTAGCTAAAATAAAGACAAAATTACCTGTAAAATAAAACCTAACCTAAGTTACAATTACACCTAACACTACACTATCATTAAATTAATTACATAAATTAACTACAATTAAATAAAACTAATTACAATTAACTAAAATTAACTAAAGTACAATAAAAAACAAACACTAAACTACAGAAAATAAAAAAAATTACAAGAATTTTAAACTAATTACACCTAATCTAAGCCCCCTAATAAAATAAAAAATCCCCCAAAATAATAAAATTCCCTACCCTATACTAAATTACAAATAGCCCTTAAAAGGGCCTTTTGTGGGGAATTGCCCCAAAGTAATCAGCTCTTTTACCTGTAAAAAAAAACAATACCCCCCCAACATTAAAACCCATCACCCACACACCCAACCCTACTCTAAAACCCAACCAATCCCCCCTTAATAAAACCTAGCACTAACCCCTTGAAGATCACCCTACCTTGAGCCGTCTTCACCCAGCCGGGCACAAGTAGACCTCCAGACCGGCAGAAGTCTTCTTCCTATCTGGGCAGAAGGGGACATCCAGACCGGCAGAAGGCTTCATCCAGGCGGCATCTGCTATCTTCTTTTCCTGATTGCATCAGCGAATAGGATTTTTCCTACCTTAATTCCGATTGGCTGATAGAATTCTATCAGCCAATCGGAATTCAAGGGACGCCATCTTGGATGACGCCATTTAAAGGAACCGTCATTCGTCGTTTAGTCGTCGGGATCGATGGATGCTCCGCGTCGGATGTCTTCAAGATGGAGCCGCTCCTCGTCGGATGGAAGAAGATAGAAGATGCCGCCTGGATGAAGCCTTCTGCCGGTCTGGATGTCCTCTTCTGCCCGGATAGGATGAAGAATTCTGCCGGTCTGAAGGTCCACTTGTGCCCGGCTGGGTGAAGACGGCTCAAGGTAGGGTGATCTTCAGGGGGTTAGTGTTAGGTTTTTTTAAGGGGGGTTTGGGTGGGTTTTAGAGTAGGGTTGGGTGTGTGGGTGGTGGGTTTTAATGTTGGGGGTGTTGTATTTCTTTTTTTACAGGTAAAAGAGCTGATTACTTTGGGGCAATGCCCCGCAAATGGCCCTTTTAAGGGCTATTTGTAATTTAGTATAGGGTAGGGAATTTTATTATTTTGAGGGGATTTTTTTATTTTATTAGGGGGCTTAGATTAGGTGTAATTAGTTTAAAATTCTTGTAAAAAAAAAAAAATCTGTAATTTAGTGGGGTTTTTTGTACTTTAGTTAATTTTAGTTCATTTTATTTAATTGTAGGTAATTGTATTTAATTTATTTAATTTATTTAATTGTAGTATAGTGTTAGGTGTAATTGTAACTACGTTAGGATTTATTTTACAGGTAAATTTGAATTTATTTTAACTAGGTAGCTATTAAATAGTTAATAACTATTTAATAACTATTGTACCTAGTTAAAATAAATACAAAGTTGCCTGTAAAATAAAAATAAACCCTAAAATAGCTACAATGTAACTATTAGTTATATTGTAGCTATCTTAGGGTTTATTTTACAGGTGAGTATTTAGTTTTAAATAGGAATAATTCAGTTAATAATAGTAATTTTATTTAAATTAGGGGGGTGTTAGGGTTAGGGTTAGACTTAGGTTTAGGGGTTAATAACTTTAATATAGTGGCGGCAGTGTAGGGGGGCAGGATAGGGGTTAATAACTTTAATGTAGGTGGCAGCGGTGTAGGGGGGCAGGATAGGGGTTAATAACTTTAATGTAGGTGGCGGCGGTGTAGGGGGGGCAGGATAGGGGTTAATAACTTTAATGTAGGTGGCGGCGGTATGGGGGGGCAGGATAGGGGTTAATAACTTTAATGTAGGTGGCTGCGCTGTAGGGGGGGCAGGGTAGGAGTTAATAACTTTAATGTAGGGGGCGGCGGGGTCCGGGAGCGGCGGTTTAGGGGTTAAACATTTTATTTAGTTGCCGCGGGGTCGGGAGCGGCGGTTTAGGGGTTAATATGTATAATGTAGGTGGCGGCGGTGTAGGGGGGGGCAGATTAGGGGTGTTTAGACTCGGGGTACATGTTAGGGTGTTAGGTGCAGACATTCCCATAGGGATCGATGGGATATCGTGTAGCAGCGAACATAAGCTCTCGCTGCTGTCAGACTCACATTGTTTCCTATGGTATCCGCCGCCTCCAGGGCGGCGGATTTAAAACCAGGTACTGGGCCGGAGTAGTGGCGAGCGTACCTGGTTGTTCTTTGATAACTACCAAAAGTAGATTGTGCTGAACTTGTGTTCAGAACATCTGGAGTGACGTAAGCATTGATCTGTGTCGGACTTAGTCCGGCGGATCGTATGTTACGTCACTAAATTCTACTTTTGCCGGTCTCTAGGGCTTGATAACTATGGCGAAACAGCCTCGCCACAAATACGCTGCAGAATTCTAGCGTATTTGTGGTTGACGGCTTGATAAATAGAGGCCTAGGAGTACTTAGGTAGTAGGACTAGGGAGTTCTCTTAAAACAATTTGCTTTAATTGGAGTAATTTGGGAATAATAAAATAATTTAAAAAAAATTAAAAACAATTTGCTTTATTAATTTCTGATTCTTTCTGACTGAGAGAGGCTGCCTGAACAGCAGGCAAGCAGAAAACATTGAGACATTTTGATTTTACTAGTTGACCGTTGACGGCTGTCACGGCTGCTTACTATTAAAAAAATTAAGTATTTTAGCAGATTAATTAATTAGCAGATTGCAATTAGAAGTTTTGCAAAAAAGTTAAAAGTTTAAAAAAAAAAAAAAAAAAAGCAGTTAAGCAGTTAACTGCTGTGCTGCTGCTGATACTAAAATTAGGCAGTAAACCTGCATATTTAACATTTTATATTTTATCTCTAGTGAGCTATATTATTATAATTATTATAAGATATTACCTATTAGTTCTAGTTGATATTTTCTAACAGCTGCAATATATTTTATATCAACCGGCACCGCAAAACCATTTCCCTACTAGTTGTATATTTTCTAACAGCTGCAGAGCTACTTACCTACAAGTTATATATTAGATAACAACCGCACAACTACTTACCTATTAGTTCTAGTTGTATATTTTACAACAGCTGCAAAGCTACTTATCTACAAGTTATATATTAGATAACAACCGCAAAACTACTTACCTATTAGTTCTAGTTGTATATTTTATAACAGCTGCAGAGCTACTTACCTACAAGTTATATATTTTATAACAGCAAAGGACTGTTCTTTGTGTGTAAACTAACAGTTAAGATGTCACTTAGTAAAATTAGTGTGTCTGAGCTAAAGCAATTACATTTTTCAACGTTGCCCATGGAAAGAAAAATTGAAATTAAAATACTCAGGCCAACACCTAGGCTTAACCTTATCCAGGTGACAAAATGTAAAACTAGAGATTACAAAAGAGAATTCAAACCCGAGGTATATGATAAATATCCATGGATTTGTGGCTGTGAGTTATCTAACAGGATCTTTTGTTTTTATTGTCTCCCGTTTGCAAAACAAAGTGGTGATTCAAGCTGGGTGAGTTATGGTGTTGCCGATTTATCACATTTAAGTCAAAAAACAAATAAACATAAATGCTCACAATCACATTTAAACTCCACATTAGAGTTTAATTTGCTAGGAATGGTTGATATTTGGCAACAACTTGACAGTGCATATCATTTGAATATTAAAAAACATAATGAGCAAGTAACGAAAAATCGTTATGTCTTTCAAAAATAATTAATTGTATTTTATTTTGCGGCGCATTTGAGCTTGCACTTCGAGGACATGACGAACGCGATGATTCATTAAATCCAGGCATTTTCCGAGGTCTTATAAACTTCTCAGCAGAACTTGATGCATCTCTAAAAGAACATCTCGCTAGTGCCACTGTTTTTAAAGGAAATTCAAAACAATTTATTAGACTGTATGCTTACTGTTTGCCAGAACCAAATAAAGAAGGAAATCTCAAATGCAAGTTTTGTAGCAGTGATAGCAGATGAAACTACTGATGTTTCATCTGCCTTCCAATTGGTTGTTGTTTTTCAATACATTATAGGTAACGGACAACCGGTTGAGAGATTCTGGGAATTCACTAATCCAGCTGGACATGATGCAGAATCTATAGCTTCGTGTATTCAAGCTACTTTGGAAAAAGTTCTAGTCAACCCAGAGAGATTGATATCCCAGAGTTATGACGGTGCAAGCGTGATGAGTGGTCAGCATGCAGTTGTTCAGGCTATAATTAAACGTACCTACAAGAATGCACATTTTGTGCATTGCTACGCACATCAGCTCAATTTAATTGTCAGCCAAGCAAGCAGTCAGAATCAACAAGTTTGAGTATTTTTTTCAAACCTAAGTGACATTACTAACTTTTTTAGTAACTCGTCACAAAGGATAGCTATTCTAGATGAAACTGTTAGAAGAAGGATACCTCATGGTTCAGCCACCAGGTGGAATTTCAAGAGTCGAACCGTCAATACAGTGTTTGAAAACAGGGAACAGTTAATTGAATGCATGGAAAAAATAGAGTCAACATCAAAAGAAATAACAATAAATCAAGCAGGGGCTATTAGGCGTATGTTACAAGACTCAGTATTTGTGTTTTGGCTTACAGTTTTTCACAATATTATGCCATATGTAGATGTGTTATACAACCAACTTCAGAAAACACTAACAGATGCGGCACTTATTCGAAAACATGTTAACACTTTCCAGCAGACAATGGAAAACGAAAGGAAAAGAATGGACACAGTGACCATGACGATATCAGAAACAGAGGAAACATCAAGGAAAAGGAAGAGAGAAAATATTCACATTACTCAGACTGTGGTAGCTAAAGAGATATGCGATGTTATCACGAATCAAGTAAAAGATAGATTTTCTTTTATAACTCACTACTCGGCTGTTTTTCTCCTCCAAGCTGATAAATTTGCGGATTACGAGAAAAATGTTCCAAATCAGTTTCTTGACCAAACATCAGCTGTTTATCACATATTACAGAAAGATCGCCTGAAAACTGAACTAGGAGTAATTTACAGAAGACCAGATTTCAAAAATATGAATGGTGCCATTAGTCTTCCATAGTTTGTAATAGAAAATAACTTGGACAGTACTTTCTCGGAGACCTACAAACTGTTGCAAATTATTTCGACTATTCCAGTGACAACTGCTGAGGCTGAGAGATGTTTCTCAACTTTAAAACGAGTTAAGACATTTCTAAGGAGCACCATGACTGAGGAAAGACTGACCGCTCTAGCCATGCTCACAATTGAAAAACAATTGATAAATGACATTTCTAAATTCAACAAAATTCAACGAAAATGTTATTGATTTATTTGCCTCAAAAAATGACAGGTGGATTGACTTAATTTACAAAACTTGTACTTGAGTTTTCAACATTCTGTTTTAATGTTTACCTTTGATGTAAATTATTAAGCACTAGTGTAATAGAATCTTCTTTTGTAGAAAGTAAAATGTTGGTGTATTTATCTTAATGTTGCCACCAATTATATTATTATATTTATTAATAATTAATAACAATCATAAAATTATTATCCGCAATATCTCCAATTAATACAGTAGATTCCAAAGTTAATAGCAAAATTAGCAAATAAATCCTTAGATTATACTAAGAGTCTTAATTCAAATTCAATAAGCCTAATCGAATTTCCAGAAAGATATAATTCACTATTTGGCCTAAAATAGTCTTATAGTACTTCAAATAATAAACCAGAGATTTCACACGACGTCGACGATCAATTCAACATATACCAATTAATATCAAATTAAATAAATTAAATCTAACCACTATAATATATGCAATTTTTAAAAAATATCACAGTAGCTTTGGTTTAACTTAAGGAAAATGAAAATACTAAATCCTATCCTTTCCTCTTAATAATAAATTTACTTAGCACTAATATAATTATTTATGGACTACACAGGTCTATGAAATATCAATTATAACTATACATTACACCTTTAAATATAGCTTAAATTTAACTCTTGCAATAAAGAATAACATTGCTATAAATTATTACATTATAACATTATTAAAAATATAAAGACATTAAACTGCTATTACATTAATACCAGATACCAATATTTCTGAGTTTCAGCTTTTCCAATCCGAGTTTTTCGAAAGTCACTCATACGTGAAGCCAGGTATTACTATTTTGCAAACAGGGTATAACAAACACAGAGGTATATCTCTCTTTCCAACACATAGAGTTGTTCAGTCAGGCCCCAAAACCAAAGTGTGTTTTTTTTTTGGTGAGTCTTCCCTTCTTTGCATAGTGTTTTTGTCTGTGACAAACTCCACCTTCATTTCTAAATCATTCCAGGAAATAGTCTGTGTACACCATTAGCTCTCATTGGCTACTGAAAATGTAGCTCTCCTGACAACCAAATACCCTTTGGCTGCATTGCCTAATATCAAACACTGGGGAGCAACAATAGTTGAAATGTGGTTTTATTTCTCTATAAAGTGGAAGGTTCTTTAAATCCAGGAATATATATATTTTCATAAATGTACATTCAATATACTTATTATTTCTCAGCTTTAATTAATCATTTGGTTAATATATATGTTATTATATAATTTAACTGAGCATGTATATTTTAAGACTAGACATGGGTATACTTCCTATTGATAATATCTTAAGAGATTAACTTAATAGTCATTTTGCAAACAGGATCTTGATTTTATTGTCTCCTGTTTGAAAAACAAAGTGGGGATTCAAGTTGAGTGAGTTATGGTGTCGCCGATTTATCACATTTAACTCAAAAAATAATAATAGGCTTAAAAAAAAAGAGAGACCTATTGGATCTATAAATTGAATACTTTATTTCCCAAAGGACTGAATATAAATATGAATGTAGCAGCCTTTGAATAATTTATTATCACTATTACATTATTTTGCACATTTTGAGTTAGCAGTAGATTATTTATTTTTTTGCAATCCCTGTATTTTGAGATTATACACTTTAGAGTAGTCACTTTTAGCACTTAAAATTGCTAGTAGTATTTTTTAGGCTTTATAGCATATTTTGAATCTATAGTAGTGAGGATTATATGGACAGTCTGTATTAGACACAATCATTTAGTTTTCCTCACAATCACTTATAGATTTGTTTATTTCATTTTATATATATATATATATATATATATATATATATATATATATATATATATATATATATATATATATATATATATATATATATATATATATATATAGTTTTGTTAAAATTTTCAAGTTCTTCATACAAGCATATGAATAATATAAAACATACAACATAGACATTTTCCATACAATATTCCTTCTTTCATAGATTTATAGTCAGAGATTAGTCCATGGGACTGTTCATATATCACCTCTGGTTATACATGGTGATAAACAACATCTATAAGTCGTCTCGACTTATTTGTGAGAACTTATATTTTCTTGCAATTCCAATTTTAATTAAATTTTAAACAGTAATAATAAATGCAAACAAAACGCAACTGAGATCCTACTAGGGCGGATTGAACTTTTACAATTCTTTTAAGTATCTGCCTTAGGAGAAGTTTAAGAAATCGAAGAAAGAGGTAAAAAAGAAGCAGTAGGCGGGAAGAAATCAAGAAGGTGCACTGATTATTCCATTGTCAAATTACCAATGGAGCCCAGGAAAGATTCCCAATAAAACCTAATGTCATAGAATCTAGTGAGGATCCCTTTTCTGAAATACACATAATCTTCCTGGGATATAAGTGTTGTGGTGTTTTGTATCCATTCTAGTCTGGTAGGGGGCACAGTTGATTTCCACTTCCTCGGTATCAAATTCCTGGCACTGTTTAGCCCTATTAACAGGAGGTTCCATCTAATTTTGCATAATCCTGGTAGTCTGTAATTTAATAGCGCCGTCAATGGGTTTAGTGTAAAGGAGTTATCTATGATAGTTTGGAAGACTGTCTCTATTTGTGACCAAAATGGCCGTATCTTCTCACATTGCCATCATACATCTGACATATTACCTTTCTTCCCACACCCTCTCCAGCACCTATTATCAACGCTAGGGTATATACGCCTTAAACGATCTGGGGTTAAGTACCAGTTCTAAGGTTTTTGGTGATGCAGAAGACTTGTGAGTGTTGTAAAATATGTTTCTTTCATGTAAATGGCAAGAGTCCATGAGGTAGTGACGTAGGGGATATACATTCCTACCAGAAGGGGGCAAAGTTTCCCAAACCTCAAATGCCTATAAATACACCTCCCACCACACATATACTTCAGTTTTTACAAACTTTGCCTCCTATGGAGGTGGTGAAGTAAGTTTGTGCTTGATTTTTATGATTTCTTCTATGATGAGCGCTTTTAAGCATTCTGAAGCATAATTCCTCTCAGAGTACAGTGTTTGTCAGAGGGACGTGAAGAGAGTATTGCCTGTTGATGGTTTCACTCATGGGAAATCTTTTCAAGGGTTCTCTGTTATCGGTCGTAGGGATTCATCTCCTACCTCCCTTTTCAGATCGATGATATACTCTAATACCATTACCTCTGCTGATAGTTTTCAGTACTGGTTTGGCTGTCTGCTATATGTGGATGGGTGTCTTCGGTAAGCATGTATCATTATTTAAGACACTCTCAGCAATGTTTGGCGCTTTATGTTTTAATATAAAGTTTTAAATATATGTATTTACTTATATTTGCCATGAGTCAGGTCTATGTGTATTTCCCTTTGCAGTCTAACAGTTTCAGTATGGGAATCATGTTTAAGGAAGTTATTTTTTTAAATTTTCTTACCTGGGGTTTAGTATTTTTTTCCAATTTGACTTTTTTCTACTTAAAATTTGCGGGCAAATCTAGGCTCGCGAGGGCGCAAAATATGTTATTTATTGTGTCATTTTTGGAGCAATTTTTTTTTACGCAAATTTGCGTCTATAGTGTCGCAAGTTTCATCATTTCCTGCCTCTTTATTGACGTTAGTTTGTTTGGCGCAAAGTCACGCTTGTTATGACATGAGTTGCGTCATTTCTGGATGTTGTTTGGCGCCAAAAAATTGTCACTTTGCATTTTTCGTCATACTTGGCGCTAATTATTTTTTTTGGTTATATTACACCCCTTTCTTTATGCTCCCTGCTCTCTTTATATTCTAAAGGGCTATGCTGTTTGCTTTTCTGCTTAATTAGCATATGCATTTTTTCCCATTCCTGAAACTGCTATATGAGGAAATTGGATATTTTGTTTAAATGATATTTTTTCTTTTACATTTTGCAAGATGTCTCAATCTGATCCTGTCTCAGAAGCTACTGTAGGAACCATGCTGCCTGAACACAGTTCTATCAAAGCTAAGTGTATCTGTTTTAAGCAAGCTGAGATTATATCTCCGGCTATATTATGTAACAGTTGTCATGATAAGCTTTTGCATGCCGATAATGTTTCTATTAGTATTAGTACAGCACCTGTTGTTCCCACAACATCTAATGTACATGATATCCCTGTTGATATGAAACATGATATTGCTGATGCAATAGAGAAGGCTGTGTCTGCTATTCCACCTTCTAATAAACATAAAAGGTCTTTTAAAACTTCTCATAAAACTGATGAAATTTGTGATGACCGACAAGATACTGAAATATCCTCCTCTGAAAAGGATCTCTCTGCTTCAGAAGATCCTACTTCAGACATTGAAATTGATAAATCTTCTTGTCTTTTTAAGATTGAATATATTCGGTCTCTGTTGAAAGAAGTATTGGTTACTTTGGGTACTGAGGAGTCTGATCCTCTTGATAACAAAACCAGCAAACATTTAAATTCTGTTTTTAAACCTTCTGTGATTACTCCTGAGGTTTTTCCTATTCCAGATGCAGTTTCTGATGTGATTGCTAAAGAATGGTCTAAGCCTGGTGCTTCTTTTAATCCTACTTCTAGGTTTAAGAAGTTATATCCTTTACCAGTGGCTAATTTGGAGTTTTGGGAAAAAGTCCCTAAGGTTAATGGGGCTATTTCTACTCTTGCCAAACGTACTACTATTCCTATAGAAGATAGTACTTATTTTAAGGATCCCTTAGATAGGAAGATGGAATCTTATCTAAGGAAAGTTTATTTACATTCTCGCTATATTCTCAGGCCTGCCATTTCTATGGCTGATGTTGCGACTGCATCAACTTTTTGGTTGGATAGCTTAGCACATCAGGAATTAGATCCTGATTTGTCTAGCATTGTTTGTTTGCTTAAACATGCTAATAATTTTATCTGCTATTTTTGATATCATCAAGATTAATGTTAAATCTAGGTCTTTAGCTATTCTGGATAGAAGAGCTTTATGGCTTAAATCATGGAATGCTGACATGGTATCTAAATCCAGATTACTATCTCTATCTTTCCAGGGTAATAATTTATTTGGTTCTCAGTTGGACTCTATTATTTCCACTATTACTGGGGGGAAGGGAGTTTTTTTGCCCCAAGATAAAAAGTCTAAGGGTAAATCTAAAGCTTCTAAACAACTCCTTCCCCTAAGGACTCTGGCTCCAATTGGAAGCCATCTTCAAGTTGGAATAAATCCAAACCTTATAAGAAACCAAAGCCAGCCCCCAAGACTGCATGAAGGTGCGGCCCTCAATCCAGTTCAACTGTAGGGGGGCAGATTGAAATTATTTCAAAACATTTGGGCAGATTCTGTTCAGAATCAGTGGATTCAGAGCATTGTTTCTCAAGGTTATCGAATAGGTTTCAGAATAAGCCCTCCTGTGAGAAGATTCTTTCTCTCTCATGTTCCAACAAATTCTGTGAAAGCTCAGGCTTTTCTGAAGTGTGTTTCAGATCTGGAGCTTTCAGGGGTGATTATACCAGTTCCACTTCAGGAACAGGGTCTGGGTTTTTATTCAAATCTATTCATTGTCCCAAAGAAAGAAAATTCATTCAGACCAGTTCTGGATCTGAAGTTTTTGAATCATTTTGTAAGGGTCCCAACGTTCAAGATGGTGACTATAAGGACTAGTCTGCCTTTTGTTCTACAAGGTCATGTCCGCAATAGACTTACAGAAGCTTATCTTCACATTTCAATTCATCCAGATCACTATCGGTTTCTGAGATTCTCTTTTCTAGTCAAGCATTGCCAAGTTGTCGCTCTTCCATTTGGCCTAGCGACAGTTCCAAGAATCTTTTCGAAGGTTCTTGGAGCACTTCTATCTGTAATCAGAGAGCAGGGTATTGCAGTGTTTCCTTATTTGGACAATATCTTGGCACTGGCTCAATCTTTTCATTTAGCAGAATCTCACACAAATCATCTAGTTTTGTTTCTTTAAAGACATAGTTGGAGGATCAATTTACCAAAGAATTTCTTGATTCCTCAGACAAGGGTCACCTTTTTAGGTTTCCAGATAGATTCAGTGTCCATGACTTTGTCTTTAACAGACAAGAGATGAATGAAATTGGTTTCAGCCTGTCGAAACCTTCAATCTCGATCATTCCCTTCAGTGGCTATGTGCATGGAAGTTTTAGGTCTCATGACTGCAGTATCGGATGCGATCCCCTTTGCTCATTTTCATAAGAGGTCTCTGCAGCTTTGCATGCTGAATCAGTGGTGCAGGGATTATACTCGGATATCACAATTGATATTCTTAAATCCCAGCATTCTACTCTCTCTGACTTGATGGGTAGACCATCATCGTATTATTCATGGGGCCTCTTTTGTTCATCCTTCCTGGACTGTAGTCTCAACAGATGCAAGTCTTTCAGGTTGGGGAGCTGTCTGGGGGTCTCTGACAGCACAAGAGGTTTGGAATCCTCTAGAGGCGAGGTTTCCAATCAATATCTTAGAACTCTGTGCTATTTTCAGGGCTCTTCAGGCTTGGCCTCTATTAAAGAGAGAACTTTTCATTCACTTTCAGGCAGACAATATCACAACTATGGCATATGTCAATCATCTGGGAGAGACTCAAAGTCCTTTAGCAATGAAAGAAGTATCACGGATACTTTCTTGGGCTGAATCCAACTCTTGTATAATTTCTGCGACTCATATCCCAGGTGTAGACAATTGGGAAGCGGATTATCTCAGCCGTCAATCTTTGCATCCAGGGATTGGTCTCTCCATCCAGATGTGTTTTTCAGATTGTACAAATGTGGGGTCTTCCATAAATATATCTGATTCCCATCTAAACAGGAAACTTCCCAGATACCTTTCGAGGTTCAGGGATCCTCAGGCGGAGATGGTGGATGCGTTAGCAGTTCCTTGGTCTTACAAACTTGCTTATATTTTTCGGCCTCTAGTTCTTCTTTCAAGGCTGATCTCCAAGATCATAATAGAACAATTGCATGTGTTTCTGATAGCACCAGCATGGCCTCACAGGTTTTGGTATGCGGATCTTGTCCGGGTGTCCAGTTGCCAACCTTGGCCACTTCCTTTAAGGCCAGACCTTCTGTCTCAAGGGCAGTTTTTCCATCAGTATCTCAAATCACTAAATTTGAAGGTATGGAAATTGAATGTTTAGTGCTTAGTCATAGAGGTTTCTCTGACTCAGTGATCAATACTATGTTGCAGGTGTGGAAACCTATATTTCATGGTGTTCTTCTCATAAATTCTTTGCATTCTTTTAGAATTCCTAGAATTTTACAGTTTCTTCAGGACGGTTTGGATAAAGGTTTGTCTGCAAGTACTTTGAAGGGACAAATCTCTGCTCTTTCTGTTTTATTTCATAGAAAGATTGCTAAACTTCCTGATATTCATTGTTTTGTTCAGGCTTTGGTCTGTATCAAGCCTGTTATTAAGTCTATTTCTCCTCCATGGAGTCTTAATTTGGTTTTGAAGGCTTTGCAGGCTCCTCCTTTTGAGCCTATGAGGCCCATTTATTAAGCTCCATAACCCTGTCCGCCTGCTCTGAGCAGGCGGACAGGAATCGCCACAATTCAACCCGATCAAGTACGATCGGGTTGATTGACACCCCCTGCTGGCGGCCGATTGGCCGCGAGTCTGCAGGGGGCGGCATTGCACCAGCAGCTCTTGTGAGCTGCTGGTGCAATGCTGAATACGGTGAGCGTATTGCTCTCTGCATTCAGCGAGGTCTTGCGGACCTGATCCGCACTGTCAGATCAGGTCAGCAAGACCTTTGATAAATAGGCCTCTATGCATTTTTTGGATATTAAACTACTTTCTTGGAAGGTGTTGTTCCTTTTGGCTATCTCTTCTGCTAGAAGAGTTTCTGAATTGTCTGCTCTCTCTTGTGAGTCTCTTATTCTGATTTTCCATCAGGATAAAACTATTTTACGGACTTTGTTTAAATTTCTTCCTAAGGTTGTGAATTCTAACAACATTAGTAGGGAAATTATTGTTCCTTCTTTGTGTCCGAATACTAAGAATTCTCTTGAGAAATTGTTACATTCTTTGGATGTGGTAAGAGCTTTGAAATACTATGTGGAGGCTACTAAGGATTTGAGGAAGACTTCTAGTCTATTTGTTGTCCTTTCTGGTTCTATGAAAGTTCAGAAAGCCTCTGCCATTTATTTGGCATCTTGGTTAAAGCTTTTGATTCAGAAGGCTTATTTGGAGGTGGGACAGTCATTTTACTAGATCAGTTGCCACTTTGTGGGCTTTTAAGAATGAAGCTTCAGTTGATCAGATTTGCAAAGCAGCAACTTGGTCTTATTTGCATACATTTACTAAATTTTACTATTTTGATGCATTTGCTTCTTCTGAAGCAGTGTTTGGTAGAAAAGTTCTTCAGGCAACTGTCTCAGTTTGATTCTTCTGTTTATAAGAACTTATTTTGTGCATTTAATTTCTAAGCAGAAATAGCTTTTTTTATTTTAATCCCTCCCTCTCTAGTGACTCTTCTGTGGACTTCCACATCTTGGTTATTTTATCCCATACGTCACTAGCTCATAGACTCTTGCCATTTACATGAAAGAAAACATAATTTATGTAAGAACTTACCTGATAAATTAATTTCTTTCATAATGGCAAGAGTCCATGAGGCCCACCCTGCCTTTGGTGGTTACATTTTTTGGAAAAAAGTACAATATTTTTTTCCAGTTCCTCTTTTTTGTATGCTTTTTTTTACTTCTTTTTACACCTCACTACTTGGTTATATGTTAAAATGAAGTATATTTGTGGTGGGACGTGTATTTATAGGCATTTGAGATTTGGGAAACTTTGCCCCCTCCTGGTAGGAATGTATATCCCATATGTCACTACCTCATGGACTCTTGCCATTATGAACAAAATTAATTTATCAGGTAAGTTCTTACATAAATTATGTTTTTCCCAATCTTGATTAGTAAGTGAGACATCAAGTTCTTTTTGCCAACGTTTAGTGTATAAAGGGAAAGTATTAATTAATGTTTCCTCCAATAAATGTCTAGTTATGGATAAAGTACCAGACGGGTGAACGTCTAATAGACATAGCTTTTCAAACCTAGTGGGAGGCCTCAACAAGTCTGTTTTATGTTTGAAATTGTGAATTAAATGGTTTGACTGAGCATTTTTTCAGCCAAGATGAGTAACTTCCCCCATCAACCTCCTCTAAGTCATGTCTTTGCTTTAATTTATCATTAATTGTCAATTTTATAAATGGTATTGTATATCCTAGTTCACCACTAATAGCTCTATGATGTCCTCCAAGAAATTCTGCGTTATATGAAATAGGCGATAGAGGTGAAATTATAGAGGAAATACCCAGCTGTGAGTCCCTTAATGAGTCCCAATTTTCAAAAATATGTGTATACAGTATTGAATTTTTTGCTAAGGTTGGTCTAATGCTTGATGAAACCCAGCATAGTGCCCCTAGTGACGGAGATCTTAAAAGGTGAGACTCTATTGTAATCCATGCTTTATTTTGTATTTTACCATGCCAGTCCAAGACACGTTGGAGGTTCACTGCGTCATAGTATCTCTCTATGTTTGGAACCCCAATGCCTTATTTCATATTTTTTTAATTCACACACACACTATAGGTTGGAAATTAGTCATTTAACTTCATTAACACTAGGTTTACTTCTGAAATTAGGATTCATATCACATTAGTTTACAGTTGATTATCACACACTTATACTGTATATTAATTTTATCTTAATCTCATTAATGTGGATTTGCATACATGACTGTATAAATTATTTTGCATGATATTATATTTCTATCATATCATTAGTCTGTATCAGGTGTTTAGAGGTGGTCCTTTGGGATCTAGGCTCCTGTTGGTAATTCTCTGTTTATATACAATATTGTGTCTCATTGTAGTAGTAAGTCTAATGAAATGGCATTAGAAGCACTGAGAAACACATGTATTAGTTACATTTTAATCTTTTAATGAATACATTTTTATTTTAGACTCAATTGAGTTAGTAGCCTCTATTGGCTTTGTCCCGCTCTGGTTAGCTGCAGCCAGCAGTGAAACATTTAGTGACTGCCGTCTATCTGTGGCTGTGAAGAGTCAAGCCAATCTGATGGTGAACAAATCCATCTGATATTCCAGTTGTGGGAGGGGAGTCTGACAGTAGCCTCTGAGCCCATCTGAACTGCACATCGTGTGCATGTTGACGTGAGTTGACAATTTGTATACTTTTACCTACCTTTTTGGTCCATCTGTTCTGCAACATGAGGCGCCTCCTGTGTTTTGTGTTCTAGGATTCCGTGAGGTGTTTTAGGCCATTCCCACTGTGTTGTGTTGTTTATCAGAGGGCACCTGCATATTGACTTTTAAACTACTCCTTTTCTATTGACTATAAGTTTTGCACCCTTATGTTTGTTAGCGTTTGCCTACTATTTCTCATGTGATCATCTTTCATTTAGAGGGCAATGATTTGGGGTTTCTGCCTTCATCTGATTTGGTGCAAAAGATGGTGGCTGACCTTAGGTGGCTGCACATTTTGTTTACAGGTGTGTGTGTTGGTTGGTCTAATGTGATTGTTTGACATATTAGAGGAACATGGTATATCAGAGTGCAACTTACAAAGGGTGCAAGAAGGCTAGTTGTTAGCAGGAAGATTGTTTTATAAATCACAGGCATTTTGTTATTAGGTATTAAAAAATCAACGCCGGCCAGAAGGAGCAGTAGCCCTAAAGGGGTTCATCTGGCAGACTCTGGGCTGGATATTTTTGCAAGTAATATCAAAAAAGGCCTTTATTTTAAATATAAATGATTGTATTTGTCAAATACTATAAAAAAAAGAATCATTAAGAAGGTAGGTTTTTTTTTTTAGTGATGGAAAACTTCCATCCTTCTGGCAACTGGTCATGGCCCTGTGTGCGAGAAGAGTAGTGGGTTGATTGATGGTCAGGTTGAAATGGATGGTATAGCCCTCTAGGTGGTGGTTTAGGTCTAACCCTCCTAGCAGGTAGGCAGACCAAAAAGCTTATGAAAGTCCTGTGACTCTGTATTGGATGGAGCAAACATGTCAATTGAAGGTAGCCTATCTGTGGCCTTGACCAGTAGTAGGGAATATTTTGAGGAACTTAGTTACCGCCATCCTAATTTTATTGGAAAGTTTAGTAGGCTTTAAAATGCTGCCTATAAAAAAAGTTATTTTCCTTAATAAATAAAACCTTTATGGGTATTCTTCCAAGTTACGTCTATGCGTCTTACTTTTAGGATGCTGGTATGGTTGTTAGATTCAAGTGAGTTCTTGTTGCTCATGGAAAAACAAAGGGCAATTTGATCGCTTATTTATATTGATATTATTTGCCAGATATTTTAGACTTCATTTTCATACTGGGCAAGAATTTAAGTCAATAAAAATGTTAAGTGCCTTTTTAGAACAATTTGAAAATTTTTATTTTTTTATATTACAGTTTGTAGCAAGTGAACACAAGTAGATTTCAATAAGTACTAAGTGATAAATTATTTCAATATGTTGCAAACAGGGCAGGAATTGGGCCTAAAATTGTCCAGGGCATTTAAAGTAGAGCACCTCGCCCCCCCCCCCCTCTTGTTATTTAACTAACGACCAAAACTGACAAGTTAATGTACTAGTTTGATTTACAAAGACAAACAAACATATAAACTCTTATTGTTGACCAGAATAACAGACCCAAGCACACGTAAGCTGCATTATCAGAGAGAAATAGCACGCGGACAACCACTGGCACCCACATACACACACACAGCCCCCCAGACATCCTCAATCACACAAAAACAGGAACCCACAGACATCACCAACATGCACCATCAAGACGAGCTGCTTCTCTCTGACTATCATCATTCCTTCTTTTGCTATTTCAAAATGAGCAGCAATAATCCATGCATACTCTTTACCAACGCAGGTGTAAGGTTGTCTGAAATTATTACAGACCAATCTTAATCTGAATGCAAATCCATCCAAGGAGACAGTTCTATAGTGAGTCATTTAGCAGCTTACAGAGACAACCGTTGTGAGGAGGATCATTTTAATGTAATGTGGGGTGGGGGGAAACTGGCCCTGAGTCTGCTTGCTGAAACTGTGGTGGGGAGGGACTGGCCCTAACCTGGCTCACAGACACAGCAAGACAGTGTGTGGCAGCACTGTCTCTGCATCATGCATAAATAATAAAGCTGGTGACTGGGCAGGACTAAATAATCTAGCCCTTGACCGCAACTGACCCCTGTCTACCAGGCAAATGCTCTGTATGTTCTATGCACAGATAGTTTCTATATCAACTATCAACTGCATATAGTAATTTTGAAGATATAGTATACTCCATGTAGGTGTATTTTGCCTAGATTACAAGTGGAGTGCAAAAATATTAATACAAGTTAAATCAATAGCTCTCTTATTCTTGCGCCCATATTACAATTTGAAAGTAAAAAGTTATTGCTCGAGTGAAAGTCTTAAGCTAGCTAACATCTGGAGTTCGGATATTGGGATCCTCTTCTCATATACTTCTATGGGGTGTGCTAAAAACCTGTTCTGACTTTCCCTCTAGCACAAACCCAAAGGTGTGCAAAGGCAAAGGTAGGTTATTCTATTGTTTCAAAAGATAGATAATCCCTTTATTCCCCACTTTGCATAACCAACACTGTTATATTAATATGATTACCTGTATCTAAACCACTGCAGACTGCCCCTTATCTCAGTGCTTTTTAACAATCTTGCTTTTATCTAAGCAGTGCTGGTTCTTGTATAACAATTATCATTCTACACAGTAGTGAGCACAATGTTATCTATGTGGTACACTTAAACTAGCATGGTCTGGCTGTTAATAAGCTAATAAACATCACGGGATGACCTGCAGAAGCTTAGAAACAGTCAGTCTTAGAGGTGGTAAAGTACAATAATATAGCAATGTTCGTTTTGCAAAGCTGGGGAATGAGTAGTAAAAAGTGCTATCTATCTTTTTAAACAATAAAAAACATGTAGACTGTCCCTTTAAATACAGTTCAGTTAGCTAGTACATCAGACAAGGAAGCTAGCCCTCATGCTGACTTGTATGCTTAAAAAAAAGTAGTAGATTTTTTTTTCCCACTGCATCATGTGATAGCCATCAGCCAATCACAAATGCATATACGCTTATTCTGTGAATTCTTGCACATGCTCAGTAGAAGCTGGTGACTCAAAAAGTGTAAATATAAAAAGACTGTTCACAATTTTTTAATGAAAGTAAATTGGAAAGTTGTTTAAAATTGCTGCTCTATCTAAATCATGAAAGTTTAATTTTGAATTGAGTGTCCCTTTAAATAACTAACTGTAATATCTGCTTAAAATGTTTGGTTTGAGCTTCTAGTCCCAGTAAAACTATTTCAGGTTTTTTAGTGTACAGCAATGACCAACAATACCTTGGTGCACAACCCTGATAGAAACTAAAAAATACAATATTCACACTCAATGGGTGAAATAATTTAAATATCACATTAAATATCCTAAAAAATACAAAATATGCTCAGATTATTCTTACGCATTTTATGTAAGGATATTAAAATATCACTTTTTTATTGAGAAATCATAAAAATACAAAGGATGTTCAGATTATCCCTACACATTTTGCATAGGAATATTAAAAGATTGCTTTAATAAAAAATAAAAAAATACAATTACAAAAGATGCTCTGAATATTCTAACGCATTTCGTAATGAGTGCCGTTCAGTTTTTTTCCCCTTCCTTTTAGCCTTTCATTCTTTCAGTGACAATAACCTTTAATCAGCTTCTTCTTATCTGCTAAATCTGAGCCAATATACTAATATGTTTTGAGTGCACTTCCTAAGACATCTGTTATATGATTATTATGATGATAAAAGAAAAATCCTAAAATTGTTATTACAATTTTATTATAATTAGTGGTGTCTTTAAACTTGTCAAACTTTTTTTATATATATATATATATATATATATATATATATATTATAATTTGATAACATCTGCTATATTCATAAAAATGTTAAATTCATATAAATCTTTTTAGATTTAGTTACTATATTCTTGTCATATACTGAACAACTGGGACTTTGTAAATATCCACCTTGTATCAGACTATTATGAATACAGTTTGACAGAGAAAAAAAAATGTTAAAGGAACACAAAAAAGGCAATCTTTTTCTGGACTGTTATGATAACCTGCAATAAAAAAATAATATATTGTATCTTTTTACAGCATATATGACAAATCAATTAGTCCCTCAATAGGTTGTTAATGAAAGTACAATGATTTCTCCTTCTGACGCAAGACACAATATAATTCTGTTCATTTTCAGTTATTTCTTTTTTCTCATGTCCAAGATTATTATTCTGTATTGAAGCAGTTAAACATTTTGTACAGATGTGAACTAGCAAAAACATTCTCAAGGTCGTTATAAAATATAGCTTATAGGGCACATTATACGAACACTTTCAATCTCGTCTCCTCTATCTCTCTTAGAGAACTCAGGGTCAGTATAATAACAGCGAGTATTTTCTTTCAAACATTACATGAAAATAGATTAATAATGAAGGGAACTTGTTTCTAGTCTATAAACTAGAGAAAAACTCACCACTTCTCTGTTGTGTGACACTGAATATTTAAGGATTTTTTTTTTTATTAGAAAGTTTAACAAATTCTTAAACCCCCCCCAAAAAAAAAACAATGATGGAAAGAAACTAGTTTTACTTATGATAGTCCAACCAGTTTCAGCAAAATCTGGTTTACAGCCAACACCTTTTGTGCTTTTTTTAAAGTCAAATAAGAATGACGTAAATTTACAAAGCATAAGATTCAGTTAGGAAGAGGGAGACTGACTTTTTTTATTGGTGTGATCTGTTCCCACTTGTTCCCTCCTACTCTTGGAGTTATCTGAATACCTGTGTAGTGATGAGCTGTAATATGATTTCTGCTCAAACTCACGTCAGGTTGCACTCTGTTTTCAGGTGGTTTCTCAACTGCTAATTCTTCAACCTAGATGTACCGACGGCGGTCAGCCATGCCACGTTTTCACTGTGAATAGTTATGACTATGCCTCTTCACAGCAAAGCTCCAAGAGTTGCACTGTTGCATCAGATTCAAACTACAGAATTGGAGAACAGAAATAGAACACCAGTGAAGATCCCCCTGGAAAGACCACTTGGAGAAATGTATGTGGAGAATAACAGAACAGGTATATTTAACTACCCAGAGGGTGCCACTTATGACTTTGCAGCTGCTGCACCAGTTTATAGCTCTGCCAGCCTTAGCTATGCAGCTAGCTCTGAATCATTTGGATCCGGCAGCCTCTCTGGACTTCATTCTCTAAACAATGTGCCCCCAAGTCCTGTTGTTTTCCTGCAAACTGCACCACAGATTTCTCCATTCATCCATCACCACAGTCAACAGGTTCCCTATTACTTAGAAAGTGAGCAGGGTAACTTTGGAGTACGAGAATCTGCACCCCCTACATTTTACAGGTAAATATTACAGTATCTAATGAATTTGATCCACTAGATTCTATATTTTTTTTGTTGTCTTTTAAAGCTGCATATTACTTTGAACCCTTGTTATAGTCAATCTTTAATCTTCAAATATTTTTGAGCTTTATTTTAATGTTTTCAGACTAGGGAGAATCAAGTGTTGCATAATATACTCACATATAAAAAAAAAAGTATTGCATATCCTGTACTGTTTTTGCAAGCTTTGTGAATTATTTATTAAGATCTCAGTCTACGGGAAGCTTTATTCAAATAATATTCAGACCTAATTCTATGATTTCTCTGTAGCTTGTGTTTTTTTACTAAAGAAGAAAAAGAATTCTAAATGTTTTAGTTAAAATACTTACAGAAAAATTGCTTCTTATAATGTATGTTTAGATAGATACTGTAGATAGATGATAGATAGATAGAAATATAGATAGAAGGATAGATAGATAGATAGATAGAAATATAGATAGAAGGATAGATAGATAGATAGATAGATAGATAGATACTGTAGATAGATAGATACTGTAGATAGATAGATAGATAGATAGATAGATAGATAGATAGATAGATAGATAAATGACTTTATGTTGTGAATTTATAGGAAATTTGCATAGGATGAGTAAGAAATTAGGCTTTTGCATGCCTGTATCATTCAGTGAACTAGTAACTTTAACTTTCCCCCCCTAACTGGCAAAAAAGTGTTCAGCCCTATATATAGACAGGCAGATAGATAGAAAGATAGATAGATAGATAGAAAGACATACAGACGGATAGACAGATAGATAGGCAGATATATTTATAATATATAGGTAGATGAATGATTGATAGATAGATTATAGATGATAGATAGATAGATAGATAGATAGATAGATAGATAGATAGATAGATAGAAAGACAGACGATAGATGGACAGACAGATAGATGATAATATATAGATAGGTATATAGAGAGAGATAGATAGATAGATAGATAGATAGATAGATAGATAGATAGATAGAGAGATAGATAGATAGATAGATAGATAGATAGATAGATAGATAGATAGATAGATAATATATAGATGAATAATAAATATATAGATAGATATTTATGTTGTGAATTTATAGGAAATTTGCATAGAGTAAGAAATTAGGCTTTTGCATGTCTGTATCATTCAGTGAACTAGTAACTTTTCTTTCTTAACTAGATAGATAGACATACAGACAGATAGACAGATAGATGTACAATATATAGTTAGATGATGTATTGCTAACTTTTTCTTTCTTAACTAGTAACTTTCCCCCCTAACTGGCACAGAAATGTTCAGCCCTGTATATAGACAGGCAGACAGGCATATAGATTAATAGACAGATAGACAGACAGACGGACACTCATGTCTTTTAACTTAAGTATCTGTATAACTCAAGTGTCAAGAAGCTTTTAGGGTTCTTAGGATAATATACAAATTTGAAAGGGTATTTTTACTAAAGCTAGGTAATCTTAACAAATATGCTGTATTTATGTACTAAAATGTTCTGAATGACAGCCGGTCTAAGAATGGATATCCTCACTACAAAAAGACAATAATCAGAAACTAAAATCACACATTTCTATTCATCTACTCCTCTCTCACTATAAGGTTTTTATTTTGAACATCACCAAAAAAAGAAGGCAATACGCTACTTTTTATTAGTAGATTTTCAATGGATTTCGAAGCGGGCTGAAATTAATACCTTAAATTAACAACTTAGTTTGAGCAAAGTTCTGCAGATTTTCTGTTCAGTTATTTTTTCACCTTTAAATTCATCTCCCTATGGTTTATTTTACACAAAATAACAGATTTTAAAGAAATAACATGCATTAGCATTTACCAAAAATGATGTTAAACGTAAAATAGTTTTTATTTTGACCTTTTTTTATTAGATCAATGTATTGAAGAAGATATTTATTTTCAATTACGTAGTCAGGGAAAAATGGAATTTGAGTTATACACAGCACTAGGTATTTATTTGTTAACTATGTTATATATATATATATATATATATATATATATATACATTTTATATATACATTTTATATATTTATATATATATTTTATATATATATATATATATATATATAAAATATATAATTTTTTTCCTATATACTGTACTCTAGATTTTGGGTTTGCGATTTTAGATTAAAAATAATAATATATATATATGTTATTTACCAAATGTCGAGCACTACACAAATCTATCCAGAAGCATTCTGTAATAATTTAAATTTGCAATGAACATAATTAAACATGAACTAACCAGATGGCATTAGGTCACCGTGACAAAATCAGCCTTTCTTTTGATGCTCAGAAATGGTTAACCCTTTGTCGATAGAAAATGTTGAGGTGCATAAATATTGCATTATCAGCAATGGGAAGAGTTAAGTAGTAATGACAGCTCATTTGTGAATATTTGTTTTACATAGTATTTAGTTATTTATATTTTTAAACCAAAAAGAAATAAGCATGAACAATATTTCTACTAAAATATATTTACTGGAAATTTATAACTTACTTTTTTAATATTATTTCACCTATCTGAACATTCAACACTTCTTAGTTGAGTCATGAAAGAGTTAAATATGTTTTTGCAAAGTTGAGATGAGGGCACCGATTAATTCCTACAACTGCCTTACTGTTGAACAGCAGTGTTATGAAATTAATTAGTAAGTCAGTCTAATTTTAGGATGAATCAAACAGTTTACAAGATTAATGTAGACAATAAAAATTAAATATCCTTTCCAGCATTTGCTACCATTTATAACGTTAGCTATGTATAAATGTCATTTGTTGTGAACATCCAATGTTTTTATTGAAATCAAAAGCTTCGCCTGAATTTGCTTTCTAGGAAATATTATCATTATATGGAAATCTCTCAGTAATATGTATGTGTTCATGGATTTTCTTAGGTCGTTAGTGTTATCTTTTTTTAAGCTTTAGAATGATTCTAAGTAATATTTAAATATATTTTGTTCTAAAAGCACACATAGAATTAGAGGAAGTCACTTGCAAAATGTTTTATGATAATGAGCCATGTAGCAACATAAATATGAGACCAATTTTATCTTGTATGCTATAAAAACCCTCAACCATTCTCTATAAATATATAAGTTTGTATAGACATTTATCCCACATTGTAACTATATTTTTTGGATGACTTACTAACTAGCATTTTTTTTACATTTTGTGATTAGTTCTCACATTTTTTTTTTTGCTTCAGTTTCTTTATTTTTAAACTGTACATGGCATCTAAGGATCTGTATAACAAACATGTTAACATATTTTTATTTTTTTCATGAAAAAGGTTAAGAAAAAGTTAAACTAAAAAATAACAGGTAGTGCCTGACTGGGTCCTGGGACTTTACTGTTCACTTGCTGATACTGGCATCTCCCCAAAATATATATGCCATAATTAGGCTGACCATATTGCCGCTTTAAAAAGAGACACATATGTCAGGGCTGTTTTCAGGGCTGTTTAAAGAAATGTTTTGCATAAGAACCCTGACATATGTATTTTTCATATGTGGCCCTTTTTAAAGCTGCAATATGGTCAGCCTAGCCATTATCACCTTTAAAAAACATATTACTTTATATGAAACAGAGAAGATTTTTGAGAATCATGCCCCTTTAAGAGGTAAAGGGTTGTAATAGCTGAAAAATGACATGTTCTGAGACTATCGATCCTACACTACTGTGTGTTTAATCCTCACTAGTTACACATCTGATTTGAGCGACTAGCACTGCTGATTGGATCAGCCGTGGTTTTTTGATACTCCTTTGTGAGGAATAAACACTCAATATTGTAGGGTTAATAGTCTTAAAATTGCATGTTCTAATGAATTAGAGCAAGTAATTTTTAAACTATTGTGGCCTTTAAGGGTTATATTATTTTATGGATGATATCTATCAAACTGTGTAAAATGTAACTCCATTTGTTAAAACGCCTTCTTAAGACCAATATTTAACCCCTACTGTTTGTATAAGTTAGATAAATTCAAGTCTCAATAATTATGAAAGGAGTAAACGAACACAACGGAAGTCAATATTTTCTTTCATGTTTGAGATAGACCATTTTTTTTTCTCTTGTGATTTAAAAAAAAAAGAAAATGTTTAAACTTGAGCTTGCAGTAAATTTGAGGGCAAATCAATGACCATACTGCTGTATTAATGCTGACTGGTTAATGGAGCAACTTAAACCACTATTCATTCTACTGAAAGAATGACATTTGACATGGAAGAACAAGTCATACTGAAAGTCATGCCTAAGTAGGCATTTTATTTGCAGCAGGATAAAAACAAAGTAAAAAATACTTGCAAGTACAAGAGGACAGGTTTGACACAATTTGGCTTTATGCCGTCATCAGAAACCTAAATACTGTCTCACACTTGTTAACTTTTATAGGCACTCGTATATGCTGATTGGATACACGGGGTAACCACTGGAAAACACACCCTCCTACTCAATAACCCCTTGCTGTCCCTAATCAGATGTTAAATAACATTGGAATATAGATGAGACTTGGCATATCCCAGTATTACACATATATAAAAGTTAATAATTAATATTCATTATAATTATATCAACTAAAGTCTTGAACCCTTTTTAGCTTGTGAATTTAAGTAAGTATTTGCACCTATAGTTTCCTTCATTACATAGACCTCTTATTAAATCATATAAAAATTAAAATAAATATGGAAAAGAGAAAGCACTTAGGCAATAAGCCTCATTTTGGCTATTATTATATCAGGGTATGAAAGAACACAATATCTTAATCTTAGAGTTAAAGATACCCTGCTTGAATTCTTATGGACATATATTAACTACTATTTAACAGTTATTTATAATTCTATTAGCATGTCATAAAGAAACAAATCAAAAGACAGTAGTGTAAGGGAGAAAGGAAGAGGGGTTAATTTCCCTCAGAATCAAATACTGTCTATTTCCAAATATTGATAATATCTGCCTCCTAAACCCATGAGGCAATCTGGTATGTAGCACAAAGATCCAGAAAGCTTCTCTTCTGGATAAGAGGCTATCAAGATTTCCACCTCTTTCTGGAGACCTGACTTTATCTATAATCAGCCATTTAAAAATATTAATATGGCAATTATGCTGTTCTATAAAGTGTTCTGCAAGGGCATAACAGGAAATCGATGAAGAAATATAATTCAAATGCTCCCTTATTCTTAACCTTGCCTCCCTGGTGGTCATCCCCACATACTGCATCTTACATGCAATGCACTGAGCCAAATAAACCACATACTTTGCCCTAGAGTTGGTATAACTTAAGACATCATAGACCTTTTGCGTTGTACAGGACTGGAATTGCTTTGTCACCCATGTGTGACCACACACTTTACAACTCTGATTACCACATTTATAGTGACATTTACAAGTGAACCAATTTGCTTTTATTCTTATCTTTTTTTTTTAACCATACTCGGGGAAAGGTAGTTCCCCAAAGTACGGTTTCGTTTGGGAACAAAGCAACATCCCTTCTTGACAACATAATATAGGTCATTGTAACCTTTTAAAATAGGTAAAAAGTTTCTTGACAATATTTTTTATTTGGTTGTACTGACTACTGAATGTAGTAATGAAAGTTAGTTTCTCTCTATCATGAGTTTGGGTTCTTTTTCTTGATTCTGACAGTAAATTATTCCTGTCTATCTCCAAAACTTGATTAAATGCATTATCTATCAACTGCTGATTGTAGCCTCTTTGCATAAATCTATCCTTCAATCTCTTGCTTTCTTTCAAAAAGACATCATGTTACGAACAATTACGTTTAAGCTTCATATATTCACCTTTGATAATCCTGAAGCCTGTATGCTTTGGATGTGCACTTTTACCATGCAAAATGGTATTTGATTGAAGCGGCTTACGATACAGCTCACTTTCAATACTGCCTTTTTTCAAATTCCCTTTAAGTAACACATCCAAATAGGCAATTTATTTGGGATTAGCCTTATGTGTGTATTGCAGGCCCACTGCATTAATGTTCAGATAGTTTACAAATTACTCCACTTCTAAGGCTGTACAACTCCAAATAAAGACCAAATCGTCTACGTATCTGTGATAAAACTTAATACAGTTAATATATCGGTTATTATCTCCATAGACGTGAGACTGCTCCCACCAACCCATAAACAAGTTGGCATATGAGGGGACAAACTTGGCCCCCATAGCTGTCTGACATCTCTGGAGATAATATTCACCATCAAAGAGAAAATAATTGTGGTTAAGTAGGAACATGATAACCTGGATGACATAGTTTTTAAAATGATAATCAAAATTGGTATATCTATCAAGAATAAACCTAACTGCTGTCACTCCTTTATCATTTTATCATGTGGGATTGCAGAGTATAATCCCACAACGTCCACAGTGACCCAGATGTAACCTTCCTGCCAGGCTACCTTATCCAAAAGTCTCAGGAGATGTTTAGTATCTCTTATGTAACTGGGAATCCGCTTGAATATTGGTTGCAAAAAGGAGTCAATCCATGTTGACAGTTTTTCCAGAAGAGACCAATTCCTGAGACTATTGGTCTTCCTCTAATGTCCTCCAAGTACTTGTGTATCTTAGGGAGATGGTGAGAAAATGGAACCACGGGCTCCTTTACGAACAAAAAGTCAAAGATAGGTTCATCAATGAAACCCTCCTCCCTTCCATCATCCAAAATATGATACACAAGCCCCTGGCAGGCACACGTAGGGTTACTCGGCAGCTTACAGTATACCTCGGTATCCTCTAACTGTCGTATGGTTTCTTTAATATACTCACTCTTCCACATCACCACAATATTCCCTCCTTTATCTGCCTGTCTGTATACCACTTGTTCACTCTCTTTAAGTGTTTAGATTGCCTCTCTTTGTGCGAAGGTGAGATTCTGTTGACTCTATTTGGTCGGCAAGAGATTGTGTAGTCTCCTTAGATCCATTTCAACACGATGATAAAACGCCTCCAGAGCCCCTCCCAGAGCCTTGGTCAGGTAAAAAATTGATTGGGGTTTGAAACTCTCACTACCCCTTGTTAATCCAAAGTTATCTTTGTAAGTCTCCATTTCAAGTTCTAAATGAGACATAGTCTCTGGCTTCATCAAAAGCAACATCACACTGTGTTCCTAGATTTAATGGTGAAATATCATTTATTTCTTTGGAAAATAACTTTTTCAGCGTCAGTTTACGCACAAAACAATTTAGATCAATTGCAGTATCAAAAAATTTAAGCTGGTACTTGGCACAGGGGGCAGTTTGCAGAGGCTTAGATACAGTGTAATCAAAGATGTAAAAAGTGTATTTATATAACTGTGTTGGTTATGCGAAACTAAGGAATGGGTAACAAAGGGATTATCTATCTTTTTAAACAATAAAAATTCTGGTGTAGACTGTCCCTTTAACTCATACTGATATACTAGAGTTTTTTTTATCTGACAGGCACAATTCATCAATTCATCCACATGATTAAGGGGCATAGTTCCCCGAAACGTCGTGGCTGTTTGACTCTGCACTTGATTCTAATAAAGTATTGAAACTTTGGCATTCTGGAGAGCTTCTACCTTATTGCTTTCACAATTCATACTCCTGCCGTATTAGTGTAGACTGATGGGCAAGCACAGTTTATATATTATTGTCAGGTGCAACATGTACTGTTGAACAGAGGCGTAACTAGAAACCACCAGGCCCAGGTGCAAGAATCTAAGAAGAAACTTTGATAATATAAAAATAGTTTAAAATTGTATGCACTATCTGAATAGAGAAAGTAGAAAGAATGGGTTTCATGACCATTTACTTTATAGCCTTTATAATATATTATCAGACATCTCAACCTGCAAAAACTCATTTCAGGGAGGTGGCTTCACCTGCTACTGCGCCGTCACCCCCCTCCCCTCCCCACCCCCTCACAGTTATATATTGGACACCTTGAAACCCTAAATAAGATATAGACATCATTAAAGTAGCTTCTTACTAAAGGCACATTAAAAAAAGTAGTTTTATTGCACAACCACATACAACAAACCAATTTTCTAGTGATTGTACGCTTGTTGAATGCTTAAATATTTTAGAATACGAAGTTTAATTATGTAGCAACTAAGGTAGTATTTGTGTTTTTATTTTATTAGAATCAGTGGGGACTTTTTGGTTACTGATGCAGGCTTCAAGGGTTCTATAATGTCCCAGCAATAAAGGCATTCCTTAAAGAAACACTTTTCGGGATTTGAGCCACATTGGATCATGGTACTTGGAGTTTCAGGGAGATTGCATTCCATTTGCTGGCATCAGGGAGTTGCTATTACAATCAGGGAGACTCCCTTCACTTTAGGGAGAGTTGGGATGTCTGTATTATATGGATATGTGTAAGCTATGTACAGATATAAATAAATATAACATACTGTAAAGGCTATAAAGTAAAGGGACATTAACCCATTTTTACCAAATGTTATTTGGTACACAGCACAAAATAAAACTATGTGTGGAGGATCTCTCAATGATTATATTATATATGATCGATTTTTTGTTTTTGGACCATGTAGGTATCTGCAGAATAAATCAAATAGCCATAGCTCTGCATGGCACAGCCAATCAGCACCAGTGTCTCCAAGAACCATATTATGGGGTAGGAGCCAAAGACCAATTAATCACATATTTATATTTACAAATAAAAAAAATACATGTGTATGTACACATATATATATATATATATATATATATATATATATATATATATATATATATAGGCGTGGGTGGGTATATATATATATGAAATACCAGGCAATTCCTCTCTGAACAAGGAACACAGGAACCCCAGACGATCGTTTCGGCCTTCATTGGGCCTCGTCAATGAGGTGTAGAAATATTCCTCTACAGGGAGTGCAGAATTATTAGGCAAGTTGTATTTTTGAGGATTAATTTTATTATTGAACAACAACCATGTTCTCAATGAACCCAAAAAACTCATTAATATCAAAGCTGAATATTTTTGGAAGTAGTTTTTAGTTTGTTTTTAGTTTTAGCTATTTTAGGGGGATATCTGTGTGTGCAGGTGACTATTACTGTGCATAATTATTAGGCAACTTAACAAAAAACAAATATATACCCATTTCAATTATTTATTTTTACCAGTGAAACCAATATAACATCTCAACATTCACAAATATACATTTCTGACATTCAAAAACAAAACAAAAACAAATCAGTGACCAATATAGCCACCTTTCTTTGCAAGGGCACTCAAAAGCCTGCCATCCATGGATTCTGTCAGTGTTTTGATCTGTTCAGCATCAACATTGCGTGCAGCAGCAACCACAGCCTCCCAGACACTGTTCAGAGAGGTGTACTGTTTTCCCTCCTTGTAAATCTCACATTTGATGATGGACCACAGGTTCTCAATGGGGTTCAGATCAGGTGAACAAGGAGGCCATGTCATTAGATTTTCTTCTTTTATACTCTTTCTTGCCAGCCACGCTGTGGAGTACTTGGACGCGTGTGATTAGGCATTGTCCTGCATGAAAATCATGTTTTTCTTGAAGGATGCAGACTTCTTCCTGTACCACTGCTTGAAGAAGGTGTCTTCCAGAAACTGGCAGTAGGACTGGGAGTTGAGCTTGACTCCATCCTCAACCCGAAAAGGCCCCACAAGCTCATCTTTGATGATACCAGCCCAAACCAGTACTCCACCTCCACCTTGCTGGCGTCTGAGTTGGACTGGAGCTCTCTGCCCTTTACCAATCCAGCCACGGGCCCATCCATCTGGCCCATCAAGACTCACTCTCATTTCATCAGTCCATAAAACCTTAGAAAAATCAGTCTTGAGATATTTCTTGGCCCAGTCTTGACGTTTCAGCTTGTGTGTCTTGTTCAGTGGTGGTTGTCTTTCAGCCTTTCTTACCTTGGCCATGTCTCTGAGTATTGCACACCTTGTGCTTTTGGGCACTCCAGTGATGTTGCAGCTCTGAAATATGGCCAAACTGGTGGCAAGTGGCATCTTGGCAGCTGCACGCTTGACATTTCTCAGTTCATGGGCAGTTATTTTGCACCTTGGTTTTTCCACACGCTTCTTGCGACCCTGTTGACTATTTTTAATGAAACGCTTGATTGTTCGATGATCACGCTTCAGAAGCTTTGCAATTTTAAGAGTGCTGCATCCCTCTGCAAGATATCTCACTATTTTTGACTTTTCTGAGCCTGTCAAGTCCTTCTTTTGACCCATTTTGCCAAAGGAAAGGAAGTTGCCTAATAATTATGCACACCTGATATAGGGTGTTGATGTCATTAGACCACACCCCTTCTCATTACAGAGATGCACATCACCTAATATGCTTAATTGGTAGTAGGCTTTCGAGCCTATACAGCTTGGAGTAAGACAACATGCATAAAGAGGATGATGTGGTCAAAATACTCATTTGCCTAATAATTCTGCACTCCCTGTAAGTAAACACTGAGCAAGGAGTCCACGTCTGGTTTCCCCTTTTTCCCATAGCGAGACTAAATACACACAGAGAGAAGCACACTCACAGGAACGAACAACTAGCTCAATAATATTGTTAGCCTGTTCTATGGCGATTTACCACCTGGGTGCAGCTTCTTTTAGCCCAGTAATGCTTTTCACAGAGAAGAACTTTCCTGTAGTATATCAGTCTGATCCCGCCTATGACGGGCAGTCCAGCACCAAAATACCAGTCAATTCCTCTCTGAACAAGGAACACAGTAACCCCAGACGATCGTTTCAGCCTTCATTGGGCCTCGTCAGTGAGGTGTAGCCATATTCCTCTAAGCACACTGAGGCAAGGAGTCCATGTCTGGTTTCCCCTTTTTCCCATAGGGAGACTAAATACACACAGAGAGAAGCACACTCACAGGAACGAACAACTGGCTCAATAATATTGTTAGCCTGTTCTATGGCGATTTACCACCTGGGTGCAGCTTCTTTTAGCCCAGTAATGCTTTTCACAGAGAAGAACTTTCCTGTGGTATATCAGTCTGATCCCGCCTATTACGGTCAGTCCAGCACCAAAAAACCAGGCAATTCCTCTCTGAACAAGGAACACAGCAACCCCAGACGATTGTTTCGGCCTTCATTGGGCCTCATCAGTGAGGTGTAGAAATATTCCTCTAAGCAAACACTGAGCAAGGAGTCCACGTCTGGTTTCCCCTTTTTCCCATAGGGAGACTAAATACACACAGAGAGAAGCACACTCACAGGAACGAACAACTGGCTCAATAATATTGTTAGCCTGTTCTATGGCGATTTACCACCTGGGTGCAGCTTCTTTTAGCCCAGTAATGCTTTTCACAGAGAAGAACTTTCCTGTAGTATATCAGTCTGATCCCGCCTATTACGGTCAGTCCAGCACCAAAATACCAGGCAATTCCTCTCTGAACAAGGAACACAGTAACCCCAGACGGTCGTTTCAGCCTTCATTGGGCCTCGTCAGTGAGGTGTAGCCATATTCCTCTAAGCACACTGAGGCAAGGAGTCCACGTCTGGTTTCCCCTTTTTCCCATAGGGAGACTAAATACACACAGAGAGAAGCACACTCACAGGAACGAACAACTGGCTCAATAATATTGTTAGCCTGTTCTATGGCGATTTACCACCTGGGTGCAGCTTCTTTTAGCCCAGTAATGCTTTTCACAGAGAAGAACTTTCCTGTAGTATATCAGTCTGATCCCGCCTATTACGGTCAGTCCAGCACCAAAATACCAGGCAATTCCTCTCTGAACAAGGAACACAGCAACCCCAGACGATTGTTTCGGCCTTCATTGGGCCTCATCAGTGAGGTGTAGAAATATTCCTCTAAGCAAACACTGAGCAAGGAGTCCACGTCTGGTTTCCCCTTTTTCCCATAGGGAGACTAAATACACACAGAGAGAAGCACACTCACAGGAACGAACAACTGGCTCAATAATATTGTTAGCCTGTTCTATGGCAATTTACCACCTGGGTGCAGCTTCTTTTAGCCCAGTAATGCTTTTCACAGAGAAGAACTTTCCTGTAGTATATCAGTCTGATCCCGCCTATTACGGTCAGTCCAGCACCAAAATACCAGGCAATTCCTCTCTGAACAAGGAACACAGTAACCCCAGACGATCGTTTCAGCCTTCATTGGGCCTCGTCAGTGAGGTGTAGCCATATTCCTCTAAGCACACTGAGGCAAGGAGTCCACGTCTGGTTTCCCCTTTTTCCCATAGGGAGACTAAATACACACAGAGAGAAGCACACTCACAGGAACGAACAACTGGCTCAATAATATTGTTAGACTGTTCTATGGCGATTTACCACCTGGGTGCAGCTTCTTTTAGCCCAGTAATGCTTTTCACAGAGAATAACTTTCCTGTAGTATATCAATCTGATCCCGCCTATTACGGTCAGTCCAGCACCAAAATACCAGGCAATTCCTCTCTGAACAAGGAACACAGTAACCCCAGACAATCGTTTCAGCCTTCATTGGGCCTCGTCAGTGAGGTGTAGCCATATTCCTCTAAGCACACTGAGGCAAGGAGTCCACGTCTGGTTTCCCCTTTTTCCCATAGGGAGACTAAATACACACTGAGAGAAGCACACTCACAGGAACGAACAACTGGCTCAATAATATTGTTAGCCTGTTCTATGGCAATTTACCACCTGGGTGCAGCTTCTTTTAGCCCAGTAATGCTTTTCACGGAGAAGAACTTTCCTGTAGTATATCAGTCTGATCCCGCCTATTACGGTCAGTCCAGCACCAAAATACCAGGCAATTCCTCTCTGAACAAGGAACACAGTAACCCCAGACGATCGTTTCAGCCTTCATTGGGCCTCATCAATGAGGTGTAGAAATATTCCTCTAAGCAAACACTGAGCAAGGAGTCCACGTCTGGTTTCCCCTTTTTCCCATAGGGAGAATAAATACACACAGAGAGAAGCACACTCACAGGAACGAACAACTGGCTCAATAATATTGTAAGCCTGTTCTATGGCGATTTACCACCTGGGTGCAGCTTCTTTTAGCCCAGTAATGCTTTTCACAGAGAAGAACTTTCCTGTAGTATATCAGTCTGATCCCGCCTATTACGGTCAGTCCAGCACCAAAATACCAGGCAATTCCTCTCTGAACAAGGAACACAGCAACCCCAGACGATTGTTTCAGCCTTCATTGGGCCTCATCAGTGAGGTGTAGCCATATTCCTCTAAGCAAACACTGAGCAAGGAGTCCACGTCTGGTTTCCCCTTTTTCCCATAGGGAGACTAAATACACACAGAGAGAAGCACACTCACAGGAACGAACAACTGGCTCAATAATATTGTTAGCCTGTTCTATGGCGATTTACCACCTGGGTGCAGCTTCTTTTAGCCCTGTAATGCTTTTCACAGAGAAGAACTTTCCTGTAGTATATCAGTCTGATCCCGCCTATTACGGTTAGTCCAGCACCAAAATACCAGGCAATTCCTCTCTGAACAAGGAACACAGCAACCCCAGACGATTGTTTCGGCCTTCATTGGGCCTCATCAGTGAGGTGTAGAAATATTCTTCTAAGCAAACACTGAGCAAGGAGTCCACGTCTGGTTTCCCCTTTTTCCCATAGGGAGACTAAATACACACAGAGAGAGGCACACTCACAGGAACGAACAACTGGCTCAATAATATTGTTAGACTGTTCTATGGCGATTTACCACCTGGGTGCAGCTTCTTTTAGCCCAGTAATGCTTTTCACAGAGAATAACTTTCCTGTAGTATATCAATCTGATCCCGCCTATTACGGTCAGTCCAGCACCAAAATACCAGGCAATTCCTCTCTGAACAAGGAACACAGTAACCCCAGACGATCGTTTCAGCCTTCATTGGGCCTCGTCAGTGAGGTGTAGCCATATTCCTCTAAGCACACTGAGGCAAGGAGTCCACGTCTGGTTTCCCCTTTTTCCCATAGGGAGGCTAAATACACACTGAGAGAAGCACACTCACAGGAATGAACAACTGGCTCAATAATATTGTTAGCCTGTTCTATGGCAATTTACCACCTGGGTGCAGCTTCTTTTAGCCCAGTAATGCTTTTCACAGAGAAGAACTTTCCTGTAGTATATCAGTCTGATCCCGCCTATTACGGTCAGTCCAGCACCAAAATACCAGGCAATTCCTCTCTGAACAAGGAACACAGTAACCCCAGACGATCGTTTCAGCCTTCATTGGGCCTCATCAGTGAGGTGTAGAAATATTCCTCTAAGCAAACACTGAGCAAGGAGTCCACGTCTGGTTTCCCCTTTTTCCCATAGGGAGACTAAATACACACAGAGAGAAGCACACTCACAGGAACGAACAACTGGCTCAATAATATTGTTAGCCTGTTCTATGGCGATTTACCACCTGGGTGCAGCTTCTTTTAGCCCAGTAATGCTTTTCACAGAGAAGAACTTTCCTGTAGTATATCAGTCTGATCCTGCCTATTACGGTCAGTCCAGCACCAAAATACCAGGCAATTCCTCTCTGAACAAGGAACACAGCAACCCCAGACGATTGTTTCAGCCTTCATTGGGCCTCATCAGTGAGGTGTAGCCATATTCCTCTAAGCAAACACTGAGCAAGGAGTCCACGTCTGGTTTCCCCTTTTTCCCATAGGGAGACTAAATACACACAGAGAGAAGCACACTCACAGGAACGAACAACTGGCTCAATAATATTGTTAGCCTGTTCTATGGCGATTTACCACCTGGGTGCAGCTTCTTTTAGCCCTGTAATGCTTTTCACAGAGAAGAACTTTCCTGTAGTATATCAGTCTGATCCCGCCTATTACGGTCAGTCCAGCACCAAAATACCAGGCAATTCCTCTCTGAACAAGGAACACAGTAACCCCAGACGGTCGTTTCAGCCTTCATTGGGCCTCGTCAGTGAGGTGTAGCCATATTCCTCTAAGCACACTGAGGCAAGGAGTCCACATCTGGTTTCCCCTTTTTCCCATAGGGAGGCTAAATACACACTGAGAGAAGCACACTCACAGGAACGAACAACTGGCTCAATAATATTGTTAGCCTGTTCTATGGCAATTTACCACCTGGGTGCAGCTTCTTTTAGCCCAGTAATGCTTTTCACAGATAAGAACTTTCCTGTAGTATATCAGTCTGATCCCGCCTATTACGGTCAGTCCAGCACCAAAATACCAAGCAATTCCTCTCTGAACAAGGAACACAGCAACCCCAGACGATTGTTTCGGCCTTCATTGGGCCTCATCAGTGAGGTGTAGAAATATTCCTCTAAGCAAACACTGAGCAAGGAGTCCACGTCTGGTTTCCCCTTTTTCCCATGGGGAGACTAAATACACACAGAGAGAAGCACACTCACAGGAACGAACAACTGGCTCAATAATATTGTTAGCCTGTTCTATGGCGATTTACCACCTGGGTGCAGCTTCTTTTAGCCCAGTAATGCTTTTCACAGAGAAGAACTTTCCTGTAGTATATCAGTCTGATCCTGCCTATTACGGTCAGTCCAGCACCAAAATACCAGGCAATTCCTCTCTGAACAAGGAACACAGCAACCCCAGACGATTGTTTCAGCCTTCATTGGGCCTCATCAGTGAGGTGTAGCCATATTCCTCTAAGCAAACACTGAGCAAGGAGTCCACGTCTGGTTTCCCCTTTTTCCCATAGGGAGACTAAATACACACAGAGAGAAGCACACTCACAGGAACGAACAACTGGCTCAATAATATTGTTAGCCTGTTCTATGGCGATTTACCACCTGGGTGCAGCTTCTTTTAGCCCTGTAATGCTTTTCACAGAGAAGAACTTTCCTGTAGTATATCAGTCTGATCCCGCCTATTACGGTCAGTCCAGCACCAAAATACCAGGCAATTCCTCTCTGAACAAGGAACACAGTAACCCCAGACGGTCGTTTCAGCCTTCATTGGGCCTCGTCAGTGAGGTGTAGCCATATTCCTCTAAGCACACTGAGGCAAGGAGTCCACGTCTGGTTTCCCCTTTTTCCCATAGGGAGGCTAAATACACACTGAGAGAAGCACACTCACAGGAACGAACAACTGGCTCAATAATATTGTTAGCCTGTTCTATGGCAATTTACCACCTGGGTGCAGCTTCTTTTAGCCCAGTAATGCTTTTCACAGATAAGAACTTTCCTGTAGTATATCAGTCTGATCCCGCCTATTACGGTCAGTCCAGCACCAAAATACCAAGCAATTCCTCTCTGAACAAGGAACACAGCAACCCCAGACGATTGTTTCGGCCTTCATTGGGCCTCATCAGTGAGGTGTAGAAATATTCCTCTAAGCAAACACTGAGCAAGGAGTCCACGTCTGGTTTCCCCTTTTTCCCATGGGGAGACTAAATACACACAGAGAGAAGCACACTCACAGGAACGAACAACTGTCTCAATAATATTGTTAGCCTGTTCTATGGCGATTTACCACCTGGGTGCAGCTTCTTTTAGCCCAGTAATGCTTTTCACAGAGAAGAACTTTCCTGTAGTATATCAATCTGATCCCGCCTATTACGGTCAGTCCAGCACCAAAATACCAGGCAATTCCTCTCTGAACAAGGAACACAGTAACCCCAGACGATCGTTTCAGCCTTCATTGGGCCTCGTCAGTGAGGTGTAGCCATATTCCTCTAAGCACACTGAGGCAAGGAGTCCACGTCTGGTTTCCCCTTTTTCCCATAGGGAGGCTAAATACACACTGAGAGAAGCACACTCACAGGAACGAACAACTGGCTCAATAATATTGTTAGCCTGTTCTATGGCAATTTACCACCTGGGTGCAGCTTCTTTTAGCCCAGTAATGCTTTTCACAGAGAAGAACTTTCCTGTAGTATATCAGTCTGATCCCGCCTATTACGGTCAGTCCAGCACCAAAATACCAGGCAATTCCTCTCTGAACAAGGAACACAGTAACCCCAGACGATCGTTTCAGCCTTCATTGGGCCTCATCAGTGAGGTGTAGAAATATTCCTCTAAGCAAACACTGAGCAAGGAGTCCACGTCTGGTTTCCCCTTTTTCCCATAGGGAGACTAAATACACACAGAGAGAAGCACACTCACAGGAACGAACAACTGGCTCAATAATATTGTTAGCCTGTTCTATGGCGATTTACCACCTGGGTGCAGCTTCTTTTAGCCCAGTAATGCTTTTCACAGAGAAGAACTTTCCTGTAGTATATCAGTCTGATCCTGCCTATTACGGTCAGTCCAGCACCAAAATACCAGGCAATTCCTCTCTGAACAAGGAACACAGCAACCCCAGACGATTGTTTCAGCCTTCATTGGGCCTCATCAGTGAGGTGTAGCCATATTCCTCTAAGCAAACACTGAGCAAGGAGTCCACGTCTGGTTTCCCCCTTTTTCCCATAGGGAGACTAAATACACACAGAGAGAAGCACACTCACAGGAACGAACAACTGGCTCAATAATATTGTTAGCCTGTTCTATGGCGATTTACCACCTGGGTGCAGCTTCTTTTAGCCCTGTAATGCTTTTCACAGAGAAGAACTTTCCTGTAGTATATCAGTCTGATCCCGCCTATTACGGTCAGTCCAGCACCAAAATACCAGGCAATTCCTCTCTGAACAAGGAACACAGTAACCCCAGACGGTCGTTTCAGCCTTCATTGGGCCTCGTCAGTGAGGTGTAGCCATATTCCTCTAAGCACACTGAGGCAAGGAGTCCACGTCTGATTTCCCCTTTTTCCCATAGGGAGGCTAAATACACACTGAGAGAAGCACACTCACAGGAACGAACAACTGGCTCAATAATATTGTTAGCCTGTTCTATGGCAATTTACCACTTGGGTGCAGCTTCTTTTAGCCCAGTAATGCTTTTCACAGATAAGAACTTTCCTGTAGTATATCAGTCTGATCCCGCCTATTACGGTCAGTCCAGCACCAAAATACCAAGCAATTCCTCTCTGAACAAGGAACACAGCAACCCCAGACGATTGTTTCGGCCTTCATTGGGCCTCATCAGTGAGGTGTAGAAATATTCCTCTAAGCAAACACTGAGCAAGGAGTCCACGTCTGGTTTCCCCTTTTTCCCATGGGGAGACTAAATACACACAGAGAGAAGCACACTCACAGGAACGAACAACTGTCTCAATAATATTGTTAGCCTGTTCTATGGCGATTTACCACCTGGGTGCAGCTTCTTTTAGCCCAGTAATGCTTTTCACAGAGAAGAACTTTCCTGTAGTATATCAATCTGATCCCGCCTATTACGGTCAGTCCAGCACCAAAATACCAGGCAATTCCTCTCTGAACAAGGAACACAGTAACCCCAGACAATCGTTTCAGCCTTCATTGGGCCTCGTCAGTGAGGTGTAGCCATATTCCTCTAAGCACACTGAGGCAAGGAGTCCACGTCTGGTTTCCCCTTTTTCCCATAGGGAGACTAAATACACACTGAGAGAAGCACACTCACAGGAACGAACAACTGGCTCAATAATATTGTTAGCCTGTTCTATGGCAATTTACCACCTGGGTGCAGCTTCTTTTAGCCCAGTAATGCTTTTCACGGAGAAGAACTTTCCTGTAGTATATCAGTCTGATCCCGCCTATTACGGTCAGTCCAGCACCAAAATACCAGGCAATTCCTCTCTGAACAAGGAACACAGTAACCCCAGACGATCGTTTCAGCCTTCATTGGGCCTCATCAGTGAGGTGTAGAAATATTCCTCTAAGCAAACACTGAGCAAGGAGTCCACGTCTGGTTTCCCCTTTTTCCCATAGGGAGAATAAATACACACAGAGAGAAGCACACTCACAGGAACGAACAACTGGCTCAATAATATTGTAAGCCTGTTCTATGGCGATTTACCACCTGGGTGCAGCTTCTTTTAGCCCAGTAATGCTTTTCACAGAGAAGAACTTTCCTGTAGTATATCAGTCTGATCCCGCCTATTACGGTCAGTCCAGCACCAAAATACCAGGCAATTCCTCTCTGAACAAGGAACACAGCAACCCCAGACGATTGTTTCAGCCTTCATTGGGCCTCATCAGTGAGGTGTAGCCATATTCCTCTAAGCAAACACTGAGCAAGGAGTCCACGTCTGGTTTCCCCTTTTTCCCATAGGGAGACTAAATACACACAGAGAGAAGCACACTCACAGGAACGAACAACTGGCTCAATAATATTGTTAGCCTGTTCTATGGCGATTTACCACCTGGGTGCAGCTTCTTTTAGCCCTGTAATGCTTTTCACAGAGAAGAACTTTCCTGTAGTATATCAGTCTGATCCCGCCTATTACGGTCAGTCCAGCACCAAAATACAAGGCAATTCCTCTCTGAACAAGGAACACAGCAACCCCAGACGATTGTTTCGGCCTTCATTGGGCCTCATCAGTGAGGTGTAGAAATATTCCTCTAAGCAAACACTGAGCAAGGAGTCCACATCTGGTTTCCCCTTTTTCCCATAGGGAGACTAAATACACACAGAGAGAGGCACACTCACAGGAACGAACAACTGGCTCAATAATATTGTTAGACTGTTCTATGGCGATTTACCACCTGGGTGCAGCTTCTTTTAGCCCAGTAATGCTTTTCACAGAGAAGAACTTTCCTGTAGTATATCAATCTGATCCCGCCTATTACGGTCAGTCCAGCACCAAAATACCAGGCAATTCCTCTCTGAACAAGGAACACAGTAACCCCAGACGATCGTTTCAGCCTTCATTGGGCCTCGTCAGTGAGGTGTAGCCATATTCCTCTAAGCACACTGAGGCAAGGAGTCCACGTCTGGTTTCCCCTTTTTCCCATAGGGAGGCTAAATACACACTGAGAGAAGCACACTCACAGGAACGAACAACTGGCTCAATAATATTGTTAGCCTGTTCTATGGCAATTTACCACCTGGGTGCAGCTTCTTTTAGCCCAGTAATGCTTTTCACAGAGAAGAACTTTCCTGTAGTATATCAGTCTGATCCCGCCTATTACGGTCAGTCCAGCACCAAAATACCAGGCAATTCCTCTCTGAACAAGGAACACAGTAACCCCAGACGATCGTTTCAGCCTTCATTGGGCCTCATCAGTGAGGTGTAGAAATATTCCTCTAAGCAAACACTGAGCAAGGAGTCCACGTCTGGTTTCCCCTTTTTCCCATAGGGAGACTAAATACACACAGAGAGAAGCACACTCACAGGAACGAACAACTGGCTCAATAATATTGTTAGCCTGTTCTATGGCGATTTACCACCTGGGTGCAGCTTCTTTTAGCCCAGTAATGCTTTTCACAGAGAAGAACTTTCCTGTAGTATATCAGTCTGATCCTGCCTATTACGGTCAGTCCAGCACCAAAATACCAGGCAATTCCTCTCTGAACAAGGAACACAGCAACCCCAGACGATTGTTTCAGCCTTCATTGGGCCTCATCAGTGAGGTGTAGCCATATTCCTCTAAGCAAACACTGAGCAAGGAGTCCACGTCTGGTTTCCCCTTTTTCCCATAGGGAGACTAAATACACACAGAGAGAAGCACACTCACAGGAACGAACAACTGGCTCAATAATATTGTTAGCCTGTTCTATGGCGATTTACCACCTGGGTGCAGCTTCTTTTAGCCCTGTAATGCTTTTCACAGAGAAGAACTTTCCTGTAGTATATCAGTCTGATCCCGCCTATTACGGTCAGTCCAGCACCAAAATACCAGGCAATTCCTCTCTGAACAAGGAACACAGTAACCCCAGACAGTCGTTTCAGCCTTCATTGGGCCTCGTCAGTGAGGTGTAGCCATATTCCTCTAAGCACACTGAGGCAAGGAGTCCACGTCTGGTTTCCCCTTTTCCCCATAGGGAGGCTAAATACACACTGAGAGAAGCACACTCACAGGAACGAACAACTGGCTCAATAATATTGTTAGCCTGTTCTATGGCAATTTACCACCTGGGTGCAGCTTCTTTTAGCCCAGTAATGCTTTTCACAGATAAGAACTTTCCTGTAGTATATCAGTCTGATCCCGCCTATTACGGTCAGTCCAGCACCAAAATACCAGGCAATTCCTCTCTGAACAAGGAACACAGCAACCCCAGACGATTGTTTCGGCCTTCATTGGGCCTCATCAGTGAGGTGTAGAAATATTCCTCTAAGCAAACACTGAGCAAGGAGTCCACGTCTGGTTTCCCCTTTTTCCCATGGGGAGACTAAATACACACAGAGAGAAGCACACTCACAGGAACGAACAACTGTCTCAATAATATTGTTAGCCTGTTCTATGGCGATTTACCACCTGGGTACAGCTTCTTTTAGCCCAGTAATGCTTTTCACAGAGAAGAACTTTCCTGTAGTATATCAGTCTGATCCCGCCTATTACGGTCAGTCCAGCACCAAAATACCAGGCAATTCCTCTCTGAACAAGGAACACAGTAACCCCAGACGGTCGTTTCAGCCTTCATTGGGCCTCGTCAGTGAGGTGTAGCCATATTCCTCTAAGCACACTGAGGCAAGGAGTCCACGTCTGGTTTCCCCTTTTTCCCATAGGGAGACTAAATACACACAGAGAGAAGCACACTCACAGGAACGAACAACTGTCTCAATAATATTGTTAGCCTGTTCTATGGCGATTTACCACCTGGGTGCAGCTTCTTTTAGCCCAGTAATGCTTTTCACAGAGAAGAACTTTCCTGTAGTATATCAGTCTGATCCCGCCTATTACGGTCAGTCCAGCACCAAAATACCAGGCAATTCCTCTCTGAACAAGGAACACAGCAACCCCAGACGATTGTTTCGGCCTTCATTGGGCCTCATCAGTGAGGTGTAGAAATATTCCTCTAAGCAAACACTGAGCAAGGACTCCACGTCTGGTTTCCCCTTTTTCCCATAGGGAGACTAAATACACACAGAGAGAAGCACACTCACAGGAACGAACAACTGGCTCAATAATATTGTTAGCCTGTTCTATGGCAATTTACCACCTGGGTGCAGCTTCTTTTAGCCCAGTAATGCTTTTCACAGAGAAGATCTTTCCTGTAGTATATCAGTCTGATCCCGCCTATTATGGTCAGTCCAGCACCAAAATACCAGGCAATTCCTCTCTGAACCAAGAACACAGCAACCCCAGACGATTGTTTCGGCCTTCATTGGGCCTCATCAGTGAGGTGTAGAAATATTCCTTTAAGCAAAGACTGAGCAAGGAGTCCACGTCTGGTTTCCCCTTTTTCCCATAGGGAGACTAAATACACACAGAGAGAAGCACACTCACAGGAACGAACAACTGGCTCAATAATATTGTTAGCCTGTTCTATGGCGATTTACCACCTGGGTGCAGCTTCTTTTAGCCCAGTAATGCTTTTCACAGAGAAGAATTTTCCTGTAGTATATCAGTCTGATCCCGCCTATTACGGTCAGTCCAGCACCAAAATACCAGGCAATTCCTCTCTGAACAAGGAACACAGTAACCCCAGACGATCGTTTCAGCCTTCATTGGGCCTCGTCAGTGAGGTGTAGCCATATTCCTCTAAGCACACTGAGGCAAGGAGTCCACGCCTGGTTTCCCTTTTTCCCATAGGGAGACTAAATACACACTGAGAGAAGCACACTCACAGGAATGAACAACTGGCTCAATAATATTGTTAGCCTGTTCTATGGCAATTTACCACCTGGGTGCAGCTTCTTTTAGCCCAGTAATGCTTTTCACAGAGAAGAACTTTCCTGTAGTATATCAGTCTGATCCCGCCTATTACGGTCAGTCCAGCACCAAAAATACCAGGCAATTCCTCTCTGAACAAGGAACACAGTAACCCCAGACGATCGTTTCAGCCTTCATTGGGCCTCATCAGTGAGGTGTAGAAATATTCCTCTAAGCAAACACTGAGCAAGGAGTCCATGTCTGGTTTCCCCTTTTTCCCATAGGGAGACTAAATACACACAGAGAGAAGCACACTCACAGGAACGAACAACTGGCTCAATAATATTGTTAGCCTGTTCTATGGCGATTTACCACCTGGGTGCAGCTTCTTTTAGCCCAGTAATGCTTTTCACAGAGAAGAACTTTCCTGTAGTATATCAGTCTGATCCCGCCTATTACGGTCAGTACAGCACCAAAATACCAGGCAATTCCTCTCTGAACAAGGAACACAGCAACCCCAGACGATTGTTTCAGCCTTCATTGGGCCTCGTCAGTGAGGTGTAGCCATATTCCTCTAAGCACACTGAGGCAAGGAGTCCACGTCTGGTTTCCCCTTTTTCCCATAGGGAGACTAAATACACACAGAGAGAAGCACACTCACAGGAACGAACAACTAAAAATCTGTACCCAGGTGGTAAATCGCCCTAGAACAGGCTAACAATGGTATTGAGCCAGTTGTTTATTCCTGTGACTGCACTTTTCTCTGTATATATACACACACACTGGGTTTCAAATTCTGTCTGAATTCACTTGTAGATATTGGTCATTTAAAACTACAAACTCTTATGGGTAGAACGCACGGGGTAACAAACTTCACAAATTAGATAAAATGAAGGGAATGAAAAACAGTTTTGAAGCTGTGAGAGTTCATATGAGTAGCTTCAGTAAGTAAAAGACCTTTGAGACCCACGTAGGAAATAGAAATGGGTTGGTTTAAAAATATAGTGTGAAAGGGTTAAGGAGAAGATCAGATGGGGGTGGAGGTCATAGCGGTGTCTGGATGGAAGGGCACTGAATGAAGTAGATTCTATAGAGCAGAGTTCTTCTGACCCACCACGTGTCACCTACTCTAAACTAGGATATCTGGTTTTAAGGTAAGTGAGCTGTTAGTAATTCTAGCAAATTAACAAAGATTGTACACTATCACCTAGATTACGAGTTTTGTGTGTTTTAATGCTGACAAAATGGCCATCTCAGCATTAAAACAGCATGGATGAATCATCCAATAGAATGAGAGCTGCTTAAATCCTATTGGCTGATTTGAAGATGCCGCCTGGATGAATATAGAAGAGGCCGCCTGGATGAAGACTTCTTGCCACCTGGATGAGGACTTTGCCGCTTGGATGAAGATAGAAGAGGCAACCTGGATGAAGACTTCTCGCCACCTGGATGAAGATAGAAGAGGCCGCCTGGATGAAGACTTCTCGCCACCTGGATGAAGATGGCCTGTAGGGGGATCGTCAGGGGTTAGTGTTAGGTTTTTTAAGGGTTTTTTGGGTGGGTTTATTTTTTAGATTAGGGCTTGGGCAGCAAAAGAGCTAAATGTCCTTTTAAGGGCAATGCCCATACAAATGCCCTTTTCAGGGCAATGGGTAGATTAGGTTTTTTAGATAGTTTTTTTTATTTTGTGGGTTTGGGGGAGTGGGGTTTGTAATGTTAGTGGGTCTTTGTAAAAAAATTTCCAGGTAAAAGAGTTGTTTAACTTTTAAGGGCTATTGGTAGTTTATTCTAGATTAGGTTTTTTATTTTGGGGTGTTTTTTTTTTTTAAATGGGTATTAGAATAGGAATAATTTTTATTATATTTGATACTTTGTTTAATGTATTTTTTTTTTGTTTTTGGGTGGGTTTTTATTTTTAGATTAGGGCTTGGGCAGCAAAAGAGCTAGACACCCTTTTAAGGGCAATGGCTATACAAATGCCCTTTTCAGGGCAATGGGTAGATTAGGTTTTACTTTATTTTTATTTTTATTTTGTGGGTTGGGGGGTGGGGGTTTGTATACTGTTAGGGGGTGTTAGTTTTGTTTTGTAGCAAAAAAGCTGTTAATTTTAGGGCAATGCCCTACAAAAGGCCCTTTTAGTTTTAGTTTAGCCCTTGGTAGTTTATTATAGATTAGGATTTTTTTATTTTGGTGTGTTTTTTTTTTTAAAGGGTATTAGAATAGGAATAATTTTTATTGTTTTGGATAATTTTTGCCTAGATTACGAGTTTGGCGTTAGCCTTAAAAAGCAGCGTTAAGGGGTCCTAACGCTGCTTTTTAACGCCCGCTGGTATTACGAGTCAGGCAGGTACAGGTGTACTGCTCACTTTTCTTCCGCGACTCGAGGCTACCGCAAATCCCCTTACGTCAATTGCGTATCCTATCTTTTAATGGGATTTGCCTAAAGCCGGTATTATGATTCTTGGAAGAAGTGAGCGGTAGACCCTCTCCTGTCCAGACTCCTACTGCATATAAAAGTCAGTAGTTAAGAGTTAACCCCTAAACCGAGGCCCCCTCAAATCGCAAACACTATAATACATTTTTTTTAACCCCTAATCTGCCGACCGGACATCGCCACCACCTACATTATACCTATGAACCCCTAATCTGCTGCCCCTAACATCGCCGTCACCTACATTATATTTATTGACCCCTAATCTGCCACCCCCAACGTCGCCGCCACCACCTGCCTACAATTATTAACCCCTAATCTGCCGACCGGACATCGCCGCCACTTTAATAAATGTATTAACCCCTAAACCGCCGCACTCCAGCCTCGCAAGCACTAGTTAAATTATATTAACCCCTAATCTGCCTGCACTAACATCACAGGCACCTACTTACATTTATTAACCCCTAATCTGCCACCCCCAACGTTACTGCTACTATATTAAAGGTATTAGCCCCTAAACCTAAGTCTAAACCTAACCCTAACCCCCCCTAACTTAAATATAATTTAAATACATCTAAATAAATTTACTAAAATTAAATAAATTATTCCTATTTAAAACTAAATACTTACCGCTAAAATAAACCCTAAGCTAGCTACAATATAACTAATAGTTACATTGTATCTAGCTTAGGGTTTATATTTATTTTACAGGCAACTTTGTATTTATTTTAACTAGGTACAATAGTTATTAAATAGTTATTAACTATCTAATAACTACCTAGCTAAAATAAGTACAAAATTACCTGTAAAATAAATCCTAACCTAAGTTACAATTACACCTAACACTACACTATCATTAAACTAATTACCTAAACTACCTACAATTAATTACAATTAAATTCAATAAACTAAATTACGAAAAAACACTAAATTACCGGGGGAAAAAAATAATTTACAAGAAGTTTAAACTAATTACACCTAATCTAAGCCCCCTAATAAAATAAAAAAGCCCCCCAAAATAATAAATTGCCCTACCCTATACTAAATTACAAATAGCCCTTAAAAGGGCCTTTTGTGGGGCATTTCCCCAAAGTAATCAGCTCTTTTACCTGTAAAAAAAGAATACAAATCCCCCCCAACATTAAAACCCACCACCCACACACCCCTACTCTAAAACCCACTCAATACCCCCTTAAAAAAACCTAACACTACCCCATTGAAGATCACCCTACCTTGAGCTGTCTTCACCCAGCCGGGCACAAGTGGCCATCCGATCCGTCCAGAAGTCTTCATCCGATGGTGCAGAAGAGGACATCCAGACCGGCAGAAGTCTTCATCCTATCCGGGCAGAAGAGGACATCCGGACCGGGAGAAGGCTTCATCCAAGCGGCATCTTCCATCTTCATCCATCCGACGAGGAGCAACTCCATCTTGAAGACATCTGGCGCGGAGCATCCATCCAGCACGACGACTAACGATGAATGACGGTTCCTTTAAATTACGTCATTCAAGATGACGTCCCTCGTATTCCGATTGGCTGATAGGATTCTATCAGCCAATCGGAATTAAGGTAGGAAAAATCTGATTGGTTGATTTAATCAGCCAATCGGATTGAAGTTAAATCCGATTGGCTGATTGGATCAGCCAATAGAATACGATGTCAATTCTATTGGCTGATCCAATCAGCCAATCGAATTGAACTTCAATCCGATTGGCTGATTAAATCAACCAATCAGATTTTTCCTACCTTAATTCTTGGATGACGTCATTTAAAGGAACCGTCATTCGTCGTTAGTCATCATGCTGGATGGATGCTCCGCGCCGGATGTCTTCAAGATGGAGTCGCTCCTTGTTGGATGAAGATAGAAGATGCCGCTTGGATGAAGCCTTATCCCGGTCCGGATGTCCTCTTCTGCCCGGATAGGATGAAGACTTCTGCCGGTCTGGATGTCCTCTTCTGCCCCATCGGATGAAGACTTCTGGATGGATCGGATGACCACTTGTGCCCGGCTTGGTGAAGTCGGCTCAAGGTAGGGTGATCTTCAATGGGGTAGTGTTAGGTTTTTTAAGAGGGTATTGGGTGGGTTTTAGAGTAGGGGTGTGTGGGTGGTGGGTTTTAATATTGGGGGGGTATTGTATTCTTTTTTTACAGGTAAAAGAGCTGATTACTTTGGGGCAATGCCCCGCAAAAGGCCCTTTTAAGGGATATTTGTAATTTAGTATAGGTTAGGGCTTTTTATTATTTTGGGGGCTTTTTTATTTTATTAGGGGGCTTAGATTAGGTGTAATTATTTTAAACTTCTTGTAATTTTTTTTCCGTAATTTAGTTTATTGAATTTAATTGTAATTATTTGTAGGTAGCTGGTCGGCCAAGAATTAACCAATGTTACAGTGCAGAGGAGGGTAACACAATTGCTAAGGGGAATGGGAGATTAAGTCATTAAGAAATTCTAGAAAGGTTATAATTATTTACACTAGAAATAGGCGTCTCCAGGAATACGATTACATTTTACAAATATTTAGATGATGTGAGTGATAGACATTTCGCATTGTACCTAACTTGTTATATTTTAACATGTGTATTACCGTACAACCTCAATATTAAAAGTAAACTCGTTCAGTACAATGTGAATTTTCTTTGGTTTATTTCTAATATCGCAATCACACTGAACCAAAGTGTTATGTTTTAATAATACATATGGTATAGTGCAATTGCAATATTAGAAGTAAACCAATGTAAATTCACACTGTACTGAATGGGATTACTTCTAATATTGTGACCGTACTGTAACAAAACGTATTATTAAAATATACAGAAGGTTTGGTAGAGTGTGATTGCGATATTAGTACTAAACACGTTCAGTACAGCGTACACTTCTAGCAGCTATACTAATACAATATTAAAAAAGCCATCTACTTTTTAAATAGTGCAAAGATTAAAAAACTCACTATTATAAAATGAAAAAGCAGTGGCTACTATCTTCTCATGGATACATGCAATCTTGTTCCTAAAAAAGAAAAGAACACAGAAAAAGTTAAAAACATGTTTACTTAAATGACTAACTTACTTAAAATACATAATATAGTATTTTACAATATATATACACACACACACATATATATATATATATATATATATATATATATAAACGCTGTGTAAAAATGTACAATACACCTACAATCACCCAGCTCTTATTTGTTTATTCTTCATGTACTAGTTTATCTATTGTAACAAAAGAAATTCAATTTTGGTTCACACATGTAAATTGTATTGACATTCAATACTGTCTAAACTAAGGGATCGTTTACATCAGTGTTTCTCAACCACGGTCCTCAAGTAGCCCCAACAGTCCAGGTTTTCATTATAGCTGAACTAGAGCACAGGTGAAATAATCAGATGATGGGTGAGAGCAGGTTGGTTACCATGGTTACTGATCAGCTGATTATTTCACCTGTGCTCTAGTTCAGCTATAATGAAAACCTGGACAGTTGGGGGTAATTGAGGACCGCGGTTGGGAAACACTGGTTTACATTACACTTTCTCCACAGATCGCATTACTGCTGTTAACATTCTGCCAGTGGCTGAGAATCACAGTGACGTGTTTAGAACACTGTTTTTCAAACCTGTCCTCAGGCCTTCCCAACATGCCAGGTTTTCAGGATTAAATAAATAATTTACTAATCAGCTAATTATTTAACCTATGCTCCAGTTCAGATATCCTAAAAATCTGGCCTGTTAGGGAGGCCTGAGGACAGGTTTGAAAACCAGTGATATAGAACATTTCACATGCAATCTTAATTGCTATGCGGATACTTTTATAACATAGTGCTATTGTGACGATGCTTGCATAACATAGTGCTATTGTGACGATGCTTGTATAACATAGTGCTAGTGTGACGATACTTGTAAAACATAGTGCTATTGTGACAATGCTTGTATAACATAGTGCTATTGTGACGATACTTGTATAACATAGTGCTATTGTGACGATGCTTGTATAACATAGTGCTATTGTGACGATGCTTGTATAACATAGTGCTATTGTGACGATGCTTGCATAACATAGTGCTATTGTGACGATGCTTGTATAACATAGTGCTATTGTGATGATACTTGTATAACATAGTGCTATTGTGACAATGCTTGTATAATATAGTGCTATTGTGACGATGCTTGTATAACATAGTGCTATTGTGATGATACTTGTATATCATAGTGCTATTGTGACAATGCTTGTTTAACATAGTGCTATTGTGACGATGCTTGTATAACATAGTGCTATTGTGACGATGCTTGTATAACATAGTGCTAGTGTGAAGATACTTGTATAACATAGTGCTAGTGTGACGAAACTTGTATAACATAGTGCTATTGTGACGATGCTTGTAGAACATAGTGCTATTGTGACGATGCTTGTATTACATAGTGCTAGTGTGACGATGCTTGTATAACATAGTACTAGTGTGACGATACTTATATAACATAGTGCTATTGTGACGATGCTTGTATTACATAGTACTATTGTGACGATACTTGTATAACATAGTGCTAGTGTGACGATGCTTGTATAACATAGTGCTATTGTGACGATACTTGTATAACATAGTGCTATTGTGACGATGCTTGTATTACATAGTACTATTGTGACGATACTTGTATAACATAGTGCTAGTGTGACGATGCTTGTAGAACATAATGCTATTGTGACGATGCTTGTATTACATAGTACTAGTGTGACGATACTTGTATAACATAGTGCAATTGTGACGATGCTTGTATTACATAGTACTATTGTGACGATACTTGTATAACACAGTGCTAGTGTGACGATACTTGTATAACATAGTACTAGTGTGACGATACTTGTATAACACAGTGCTAGTGTGACGATACTTGTATAACATAGTACTAGTGTGACGATACTTGTATAACATAGTGCTATTGTGACGATACTTGTATAACATAGTGCTATTGTGATGATACTTGTAGAACATAGTGCTAGTGTGACGATACTTGTATAACATAATGCTAGTGTGACGATGCTTGTATAACATAGTGCTATTGTGACGATACTTGTATTACATAGTGCTATTGTGACGATGCTTGTATAACATAGTGCTATTGTGACGATACTTGTATAACATAGTGCTATTGTGATGATACTTGTATAACATAGTGCTATTGTGACGATGCTTGTATAATATAGTGCTTTTGTGATGATACTTGTATAACATAGTGCTAGTGTGACGATACTTGTAGAACATAGTGCTAGTGTGACGATACTTGTATAACATAGTGCTATTGTGACGATAATTGTATAACATAGTGCTTTTGTGATGATACTTGTATAACATAGTGCTAGTGTGACGATACTTGTAGAACATAGTGCTAGTGTGACGATACTTGTAGAACATATTGCTATTGTGATGATACTTGTAGAACATAGTGCTAGTGTGACGATACTTGTATAACATAGTGCTATTGTGACGATAATTGTATAACATAGTGCTTTTGTGATGATACTTGTATAACATAGTGCTTTTGTGACGATACTTGTAAAACATAGTGCTATTGTGACGATACTTGTATAACATAATGCTAGTGTGACGATACTTGTATAACATAGTGCTATTGTGACGATGCTTGTATTACATAGTACTATTGTGACGATACTTGTATAACATAGTGCTAGTGTGACGATGCTTGTATAACATAGTGCTATTGTGACGATGCTTGTATAACATAGTGCTTGTGTGGCGATGCTTGTATAACATAGTGCTAGTGTGACGATGCTTGTATTACATAGTACTATTGTGACGATGCTTGTATAACATAGTGCTATTGTGACGATGCTTGTATTACATAGTACTATTGTGACGATGCTTGTATAACATAGTGCTAGTGTGACGATGCTTGTATAACATAGTGCTAGTGTGACGATGCTTGTATAACATAGTGCTATTGTGACGATGCTTGTATAACATAGTGCTAGTGTGACGATGCTTGTATAACATAGTGCTAGTGTGACGATGCTTGTTTAACATAGTGCTATTGTGACGATGCTTGTATTACATAGTACTATTGTGTCGATGCTTGTATAACATAGTGCTATTGTGACGATGCTTGGATAACATAGTGCTAGTGTGACGATGCTTGTATAACATAGTGCTAGTGTGACGATGCTTGTTTAACATAGTGCTATTGTGACGATGCTTGTATTACATAGTACTATTGTGACGATGCTTGTATAACATAGTGCTATTGTGACGATGCTTGGATAACATAGTGCTATTGTGACGATGCTTGTTTAACATAATGCTATTGTGACGATGCTTGTATTACATAGTACTAGTGTGACAACTTTCCAATTTCCTTCTATTATCACATTTTCTTTGTTCTCTTGGGATCCTTTGTTGAAAATTAAGGAGTTAAGATCAGGAGAGTGCACGTGTCTGTAGCACTATAACGCAGTTTTGCAAAAAAATTTATAAACAGCCCTAGATGGCAGCATGTTTTCCTGCCGTGTAGTGTTCCAGACATGGGCTCACTACCTACCTTGGTATCTCCTTAACAAAGAATACAATGAGAACAAAGAACTTTTGATAGTAGAAGTAAGTTTGGGACTTTTTAAAAAAAAAAATATTTTCTTTCTGGAAAAATGTGAGGTTTCATGTCCCTTTACTCATTTGTCTCTTATCTGAAATTACTTTATTTATTAAACAACGAATTCATTTTTGAATTTTGAGTGTCTGTTTGCTTTTCAAATCATTAACTCTTAAAGGGACAGCTAAGTCCAAAAAAAACTTTCATGATTCAAATAGGGCATGCAATTTTAAACAACTTTCCAATTTACTTTTATCACCAATTTTGCTTTGTTCTTTTGGTATTCTTAGTTGAAAGCAAAACCTAAGAGGTTCATATGTTCATTTCTTAGACCTTGAAGACCCCCTCTAATCTAAATGCATTTTGACAGTTTTTCACCATTAGAGGGCGTTAGTTCATGTGTTTCATATAGATAACATTGAGCTCATGCATATGAATTTACCGAGGAGTGACCACTGATTGGCTAAAATGCAAGTCTGTCAAAAGAACTGAAATAAGGGGGCAGTCTGCAGAGGCTTAGATACAAGGTAATCACAGAGGTAAAACGTGTATTAGTATAACTGTGTTGGTTATGCAAAACTGGGAAATAGGTAATTAAGGGATTATCTATCTTTTAAAAAAAAAAAAACAATTCTGGTGTTGACTGTCCCTTTAAATATTACTGTCTGAATTTAGATGTAAATGCCTTTTCTTCAATGTAAATAAACACTACATCAATGTATGTCATTTATTAAAGGGATATGACATTTTTTCTTCCATGATTCAGCTAGAGAGTGTGATTTTAAACAACTTTCTAATCTACTTCTATTATCAATTGTTTGTTCTCTTGGTATCTTTTGTTGAAAAGTAGGAACATATGCTTAGGAGCCTACTCATTTCTGGAGCACTATATGACAGCAGTTTTGCAAGAATGTTTTGCATTTGCAAGAGCACTAGATGGCAGAACTGTTTCCTGTCATGTAGTTTTTCAGATGCCTACCTAGGTATCTCTTCAGCACAGAATATCACGGGAACTAAGCAAATTTGGTAAACAAATTAAATTGGAAACTTTTTTTAAAAAAATGGTATCCTATTAAATTGGCTTTGCCGTACACTGATTCTATTCATAGATAATAAATTTCCAAGAAGTTATAGCTTAAATTCAGAATGCTTAGCTTTCATTTGTTCGTTTTGGCTTTGTCGTGTTTATCACATTATTCTGAGAGACATTCTCTGTATTAGCCTCTGTGTGACCTTGTTAACTGAATCATATTTGCTTAGAGTTTTTTTAGGACAGGGACAACAAATATATTGTATCATATTGCTGCGACAGTGACGTGAGCACGGCAGTATCGCTTCATGGAAATCCTATCATTTTAATTGTAGGTCTATTTTTTTTTTTAGTCAGTTTGTGAGGGTATGAAACGATCACTGTATAAATTCCTAGTAAGATGTTTCATTTATAATTTTTGTTTTGTTTTTCTGTGGTAGGATATTTTTTTTTTGCTTTTTCATTTGGTATTCTTGCTATTTGAGGAGTTACAGCTATCACAGGGCCCAGGGAGTTACACTAAAATTCTTAAGATTAAAAAGAGGACTTTGAAATTCCTCTTTTTTTTATTTAATTTTTTATCAAGGCTGCATTAGATTCTCTTTCAATAAGAAATTGGAGCAGAGTTGTAGTAGCTGATTAAAAAAAAATATATATATATATATATATTTTTGGAACTCATCTATCTTTTGCTTTTATTAAACTAGAGCAGATAACATAATTGTTATTTCTATGTTACCAAAACTGTCTCTAGTTGGGTGGTCACACACGTAGTTGGAAGTTCTCTTCATAGTAAGTTTAGTTGGTGACTGGACACGATGGTCTGTGGGGTCACACAATGTCTCATGAGATTCCCACATGTATATTTTTACAACTTAGGAAACATGATGAAACCCACAGCACCATTGTGGATCTCAGAGACAATGTCTTATTTTATTAAGGCATATTCAATAACATGCAATGTTTCGGCCCCACTCGCCTTAATCATGCATATAATAAGAGATTGCTTTGGGATTCATTGTGTTTCCTAGAGTATTGAGAGGTGGCATTATCCCCTTCCACGTGCCCCCTATCTCTGATCCTGTGAAACTATAGTGCTGTGCCCAGTCTGGATATATAATTTTACAACTGGGCAGTCATTTGACCCCTTGGCTGCCAGTAACATATAAATCAATAATTTTACATATTTAGCTGCCAGTAACACACATAATTAGAAGTGATTTGACCCCCTTGACTACTCCAACTTCTTTCAATATTTGTAATGCGTTGAGGCATGAAGGTCATTTATATTTATCTAGCACACAGGACTTTTAACAAAATGAACATTTAAGTTGTCCAGTATTTTTTGTCAAGATTCTACTGGAGAGCCTGCTAAAATACTGGACTGTCCGGTTGAATACTCGACACCTGGCAACCCTGATAGTAATTTCTACAAATCTACTGTTTTTTACTGTTTAATTAGAAAAACAATTCTAATGCCAATATTGCATTCTCTAATTTAGTTAAAGCTTTTTTTTTGCATTAATGATTTGAGCGTATAAGTTCAATGCCCACATAGTAAAGTCACGCCCCTTAGCTACAAGCCTGGTAGCTCCCAATCAGAAAATGGCCACTGGTAAGCTGCTCCATGAGACTGCTGCTTCTGATTGGCTAACGGACCATTTCCAGTTCAAACACTACAATGTTTGTGGCTCCCTGACAGAACTTTATCCACATGTTTAACCCCTTCATTGCATGAATCAGTCATTTTTATTGTCCCTTTAAGGGTTGAGTAACTAACATGGAAGTGTATTCCTTTTTGAGGCTAGATAATTTAAACCAGATTTACAAGAGGAAGGCAAAATGTTACAAAACAATAAATAATTAAAAATCAGATTTTACTTAAAAGGACATAAAAGGGACATTAATGAAAATTAAAATAAACAGCTTCAACCAAAAGGAACATAAAAGTGCTTCCATCTGTTGTATCCTTTTTTTAAAAAAGTATCCCTAGACCTATACATTATTGTGAACTACCTTCTGATTGGTAGCTGCACATACAGGACTCTTGTTTTTGGCTCAATGTATTCAGCTAGTTCCCAGTAGTGCATTGCTGCTGTTTCAACAAAGGAGACCAAGAGAGTAAAGCACATTTGATAATAGAAGTTAATTGGAAAGTTGTTTAAAATTGCATGCTCAATCTGAATTATGAAAGAAAAACTTGGGGTTTCATATCCCTTTAAGCCCTTGCAGCAAATGGACATAGGTACTACATCACACAGTACTGTGGAGGCTTAAAGTGGTCCTGAAAAGTTGAAAAGTATCAAGAAAATGGATTGTAATTTGAACTTTTTGGCCCTGTGTAAAAAACAATATTTTGGACAATATAAAACAATTTTTATTAATTGAATGTTTTCAATAAAATATTTAATAACCCAGCATGAACAGATTCTATAAAATCTTCCTTTTATCAGTTTTAAGTACCAGTATAATTTCTCGTCAAGAACGCTAGCTTTGTTAGTTATGGGAAAAGTGTACCTAGAAAAGTTCAATTATGAAATATCTTTCCGAAGCAGAAATGTACTGTTTACATTGGTGGTCTCAAAGTACCGGCCCTGGGGCCATATAAAGCCCTCAAAATAGTTTAATCTGGCCCTCCCTTGTTTATTAGGTAAATTATTAATTTGCCCCCCATCCATTTTTTTTACTGTTTTAAGAGGTGTAACAAGTTGATGTTCTATATAGGCACTCACTCATAAATATAAAGACAAGCATTGTCCAGTGTAGACTCCCATTATGCACTAACAACAAGCTAAGAAAAAAAGCGCTTCCCTCAGTAATCAAATAGTATGCAGATACATGTAAAATACCTAGATAGGTATAATAATTGTTGTGGTAAAAGTACAAAAACGGTAACCAACGTGACCACGTCCCTTTCTCTTGCACAGGGATTGTGATAAATGGTCTATGGATACAAATAAGGGGGATCCGATAATGTCCCACAAAAACAGTTCCTTATAATACAAGTAGGTTTATCTGACCTTGATGAAGATGTTCGTAATACACGATCTGTTCACAGTTCAAAGCAGTGCAGGGTATTGGTGATACATGTCCTCAAAGACTGAACCCCTGTCGTCACTGCTGTGAATTAAAGTGCTTGATGTCAGTGCTGCTCTATGTGGCAAAAGGGTCTCTGGTGTCTCCTTTGATATGAATAGCAACAAAAAAAACAAACAAAAGAACAAAAGCGCAACACACTCTAAGAGTAAAAGTTTTTACTACTATTTATTTGCGCTTTTATTGTCTAGTAAAAACTTTTACTCTTTTGTTTTTTTTCCTATTATGCACTGCCTGGATAAATGTCACTTTTTTATTCAGTTCCAGAATGGTCACTACACTTGGCACTCACAAGATAAATATACACTGTGTATGTTCAAGTAGCCCCCATGAGAGAAGAACTCTTGGCCATTGGCCCCCGGATACAATGAGCTTGATACCCCTGGTTAAGATATTAAGAAGTTGTATAGTTATTGAATAAACGTATGTATTTCCTTAATATGCAGAAACAAAAGGGCATCTTTTTATCAGTCAGCAGAGGCTGCTTTGGAGCGCTTGCTGAGTAGGATCGCTGATGCACGCTTGCTTGCTGCTAGTTAAGAAGCGCTACATATTAACCTCTCCACCAAACCAAACTTATTTGCCGCTTTGACAGGTTCTCCATTTCAGTCCATGATTTGATAAATGGGCCCAAAGTGTGTAATCTGTGTGGATATTGATGGGACATGTTACCCTCACCAATTTGCTGTATCACTTGAACAATGAATGCTGATTGGCCTTTGTTGTTTTTGTTGTATTTTTTACCATGCAGATGACAGTTATTGCTGTCATTTTTTTTGCCTATTTGTGTATTTGACTGTCCAAATACTACTTATAAATGTCTAGCCACTCCAACATACCACAAAGCCCCACTAAAGGAAAACGTTAGATTTACTCCTCTCCCAAACCACCTGATTCTGAAGCTCCACCCACTGGTCAAGGTGCATTTTGCAAAAAGAATGTAATGTCAAAAAGTTTTTTTACCATTGATTTAAAAAATTCCATGTCTTTCAAAATAGTGCCCCTCAAAAAAACTGTACAAATGGACATAAAATCCTTTCATGAAATCAAAAATTTTTCCAGTACTTCTGTAATCAAATTTGCTTCCTTCTATTGGTATCCTTTGTTGAAGTAGCAGCAATGCACTACTGGGAATTAGGTGAACACATAAGGACACCCAATTGCAAGAGTCTTATATGTGCACTTACCAATCAGCATCTAGGTGTCAGTAGTAATTTGCTTCTCCTGAGCATACCTAGGTATATTTTTCAACAAATGATAACAAAAGAAAAAAGCAACTTACATAAAAGAAGAAAATTGAAAAGTTGTTTAAAATTGCATGTTCTATCTGAATCTTGAAAGAAAATATTTTCGGTTTATGTCCCTTTAATTTGAAATTTATAGATACATCAATCAATAAATAAAAACAAATAACACATTTTGAAATGTATTTTCTTAGATGCAAAAAAGCACATATGCCTTTAAAGCTGTTTAAACTGATTTTGAAACAAACAGGAAGGACATGTTTGTAAACAACATATTCCTATTGCTCATTGGCTAATAATGTCATCTACAACAGATTTGATGGTAGAAAGTGAAACACTAGAAAACAAAAAGTTATCTTTTTTTTCTAGCACAGGAATTTTTCAAACCTTTAAAAAAGTAATACATTTTAAAATGACCTTACTAGATACATACATATAAATGACAGTGACGCAAAAATGATCATTGTACAGAACAATTGCACATTGAAAAAAAAAACAATGACATTTTTTTTGCAGAAATTGTTAAATAATAGTGTTTTTGCTGGAGCAGAGGATTCTGGATAAGGAAATGCAAATGAGCTTTACAACGGCTCATCTTTTTGCTTCTAACTTCCGTTTTAAACACAGACACTAACATTGCAGATAATTATTGTCCCGATTTATCAAGTGTCTGTCCGACAAGATCCGTTCAGTGGATCATGTCCGACAGACATCACTGAACACCGACAGCATACGCTGTCGCCATTTAAAGGGACAGTCAACACCAGAATTTTTGTTGTTTTAAAAGATAGATCATCCCTTAACTACCCATTCCCCAGTTTTGCATAACCAACTCAGTTATAATAATACACATTTTACCTCTGTGATTACCTTGTATCTAAGCCTCTGCAGACTACCCCCTTAATTCAGTTCTTTTGACAGACTTTCATATAAGCCTATTATTGCTCACTCCTCTGTAAATTCATGTGCATGAGCTCAATGTTATCTATATGAAACACATGCACTAACACCCTCTAGAGGTGAAAAATTGTCAAATGCAGAAGCGGCCTTCAAGGTCTAAGAAATTAGCATATGAACCTTGTAGATTTCTAGATTTAGCTTTCAACTAAGAATACAAAGAGAACAAAGCAAAATTGGTGATTAAAGTAAATTGGAAAGTTACATGCCCTATTTGAATGATGAAAGTTTTCTTTGGACTTGACTGTCCCTTTAACATTGCACAAGCAGTTCTGGTGAACTGCTTGTGCATTGCCGCCCCCTGCAGATTCGCGGCGAATCGGCCGCTAGCAGGTGGTGTCAATCTAGAGCAGTGGTTCTAAAACCAAGTGACCTCAAGGCCTGGTAAATTTTAGCCAGATCTGTCCAGGGCCCGTTAATCATCATGCAAACATTTATATTATATATTTTAATATATATATTAAAATGCATGGTAACAGTGGGTTCATTTTATATATATATAATATATATTAATTAAAATGCAAAATGCATTGTTGTCAGTGGGGTTCATTGGTATCCGTGGACTGATATCATTGGTCCAAAAACAGAAAAATGTAGTACTGAGTGTTCAATACTCGTAGCTGTCTCTGAATGTTAGAAAAAGTTCCCATGCAACAGCAATATAAAATATATACTTGTATAGAAGTTGCATAAATACACTATGATGTGTTATGAAATAATATCGGACTGCACCAGATCTGTAATACACACGCTCAGGGATAATATTATTATGTGTACAACTGAACTTCAGGACCCAAACGCTCCAATCACAGGGCTAAATTCTCTGGCGTGTCCATGATAAGGGGCTGGAGGCATTGAGACTGATGCTGAGACTGTATTCCAACTTAGGAGAGGACTTCAGTTCCTTTGTAGTAGAGGTCACAAAGTTTTTACTCAACCATAACTACTTTGAGTTCGAGGGGGTGTTCTATCTCCAGAGATGTGGGACAGCTATGGGGGCAAAATTTGCCCCCTCCTATGCCAACATATATATGGGTTGGTGGGAGCTGTCCCACATCTTTGGCGATTTGAACCCCCTTCGAGACTACATTGTGTATTATGGTCATTTTATTGACGACCTACTGCTGGTCTGGCGTGGAACACATGAGGATATGTTGCAGTTCATTGAACTCATAAACGCCAACACCTGCAATCTCAAATTTACCTTTGAGACTTCCACAGTATCGATTCATTTCCTTGATGTGACACTAAAAGGCAATAGAGATGGCAGCATTGAGAGCAGCATATATAGAAAACCAATTTCAGGTAATTCTGTACTGCACGCAAATAGCTGCCACCCTAGAAACGTTTCATACTCTATAGCAAAGGGACAGTTGGTGAGAACAAAACGAAATTGTTCCACAAAAGAAACGTTTGAGTGTCACCGAAAGGAATTAGTTGACCGGTTAAAAAGCAGAGGATACCCCAAAAAGAAAATTAACAGGGCAGTTAGGGAGGTTGATACCATGGATAGGTCGAGTCTATTGGTTGACAAATCTGAGACCCCACAAACAGTTTCCAATCAAGTAAACTTTGTGACCGAATACAGCACCGAATATCATGATATTTGTAGTATTGTGAAAAAACACTTCCGACTATTGGTAGCGGATGATAGATTGGTGGATTGTGTGAACAATGGCATAAGGTGCTCATATAGGATAAACAAGTCCCTAGGTAACTATCTTTCACCTACAGTGTTACCCAAAATTAACGTTCCCACCAGCTCTTGGCTGACTAGCAAGGGCATGTACAGATGTGGAAGCAGTAGGTGTAAGGCGTGTGACCACATTGATGTCTCTGACACCTTCACATCGGCCGTTACCAGTTGCTCTTTTGAGATTAACTTTTGTTTAAATTGAACGTCCACCTTTGTGATTTATCTTATCACATGCACACTTTGCAATTTACAATATGTAGGACTTACGACCCGTGATGTCCGAACTAGGATAAGAGAGCATATATCAAAAATCCCTATAGGTAAATCTAAATCTCCTATAGTACAACATTTTTCCCTTTGCCATCAAAAGAGTGTCAGTAGTTTAAAATGGTTGGCCATAGACAAAGTCATGCAACCTAAGAGAGGTGTTGACAGACAGAGACTACTAGAGAGACGTGAGATGATGTGGATTTTTAAATTATGTACAAAAATTCCTTCTGGTCTGAATGCAGAATTTGATCTCATTAACTATTGGGAGTAATTGATATGATTGACATAATAATTTTTACACTGGTCTGTGTCGCCTGTGGTTTATTCCATCTGTACTTTTTATTTACTTGTACATTTGATTCAGGCTTTTAACACAATATGTACATTTATAATCTAATGAGCATCATATGTATATATCATATATTTCTTGTATTCATTTTTCAGCCTTCTGTATCAAATCTCTTATTATTATTATTACTCTAGAACAGTACATTTGCTAGGTTTTCACCCCCTCGTTATTACTATACAGATTCGTCACTTATTTTAGTTTTAACTAATAATATGACTAATTTATTCCTTTCCTGCATTATTTGACAAGTACTGTAAAATTAAATTATGTTCAGGTTTAATTTATAATATTTAAAATATCTGTATCATTAACCAGATGGCTAACACATATAGAGAGTTTATTTTCTGTGTCTTTAATTGGTAGAATTGTATGAAGTTTAACAACTTCTAATTATTTGTTTTATTTAAAACTTTTGATTAAAGACAGGCATGCGTGTGTAGCTGATAACTTTCTCAATTACACCCCTTGTAGCACAGGTATTGGTTGAACATTGTTTAGTTTTAGCCAATGGGATTGCATTATGCCCTTTTTAAATTCACCTGTGATTGAAATTGTATGTCAGTAGTGATTACGGCTCACGCCGAAACGCGTATACTGGTTTGTGTATACCTGTGCACTTTGTCTTTTTCTACTTTTTGTTCCTCCCTGGAATATTTTTAATGGATGTGCAATAAAGTATTGACTTTTTAACTTTCTAACTACTCGTCATCTACTTTTTTGCTTTTGGATTTTTCTGATATCATTGGTGACACTGGGCTTACTTAATTACTTACTGTACCTGCGGTCTGGTTTTGTCTGCTTCTCATCACACTGTCCTCCCACTGAACTGCCTATAAGCGCATAGGTGATCAATTGAAATGACACTCTGGCAGGCCTGTATGGTATTTCAGATGTGTAGCAGCAGGCCTTTCAGAGGAAACAGCAGGGGTATGTCAGGTCACAGTCATAGTCCACCAGCAGGGTCGCCGTGGCCTGGCCATTGAGAAACACTGGTCTAGAGCATTGTACTGGCACAAGAGAAGCCTTGTTTAAAATAGGTGTTAAAAGCAAAAAAGTGAGGTCATGTGACTCTCAGTTGCATATATTTACCCAGAGTCCTCTGCTGCTCCATAAATTATGTTAGCTGGGGATTTATATAGAAAATGTTACCTTATTTGTTTGAATGCGGACATGTGATATACAATTATTTTTTGTTGTAGTTTAAAGAACAGTTTCACTTCAGTCTTTCTAGTGATTTATTTGCATTCGTTACTGGTTGGGTAGTTTGTTGCTGTATTTGTTCCAGCCTCCCTGATTGGTTTATGGTACTGAGGGGCTTTGAGGAAAAGCAGCCACAATACATGGTGAAATGTGAGTAAAATAATCACTTTATTAGAATAAACTTGGAGCCTTCTTACTCTGGCAAAAAAAATCCTTGGAGTTGTATTAAACGGATGCTCCTCTCTTGAATAAAATTATTTTGTGTTTTCATGCTGTTGAGTCATGTCCCTGATCACTATCACACCTGTGGCTGTTGTCCTTATCAACCCCAGTGAAATACAAACTGTCAGAAATCAGTTGTGCACAAACCTGCATTTCCTTTTATTCCCTGTATTGATTTAAATGCTTTTGCCAAAACATGTTAACATTTTTTAACGTGAAAAGGAAAATACTGTACATTTGTATGCGTAATAGAATATTTATTTTAGGTTTCACCCTTTCAGAGAAGCCTTGGCATTTAATTAATTTATTGTCTCCTCTATTAACCCATTAGCAAGGGACATGATTTCCTTTATTAACAAAAAGATGCAAGCACATGTCATTTTATGATTTACAAATAATAAATAAACATGTTATGATTAAAAAAAATATTGTTCCTACACAATCAGCTAAAATAATAAATAAATAGTAAATCGTGTCCCTAAAGTAATTGTTAAAATACTATTAGTTACATAATAGAAGCACATTACTTTTTTTAAGATAAGATGGAGAGAGATGACTTAAAAAGATGACACCTGGGCCTCCATTACATATGCAGCGTCGCCCGCAAAAGCCGGCGACGCCAGATTTTATGCGATTTTGGTATTACATATACGGCGTAGCATACAAGTTACACGCGTATATTTCACCCTTCTGACGTATTTTTTTAACCCATAGACTAACATAGAACAGGCGCACAATTTGGTATCCAATATACAGCGTAAGGACTTACGCGCGCAGAATTCAGAAAATCGACTCCATTCTCATCTCGCCACAAATTGCAGGCGCAGCAACCCTTGCACTAACTAAAAACAAACGCATGCCTAATCAGATACATATCAGCCGCAAATCTCAAACAGTTAAACCTCTTTTAAGCATTTATTATTCCTGCCCCTGCAAGTGTATCAAACCAATCACACACAATCACAACCAAACACTCAGCCTATCACACTGTAAAATTGAAATAAAATGTGTGAGGTGTTAGAAAAAAAAGTGTGGTGTATTTTGTATATGTATGTATGCAAAATGTGTGCAATATGTAAAAATATGTGTAAGTGTTCAAGCTTAAAGGGACACTGAACCCAATTTTTTTCTTTTGTGATTCAGATAGATTACTCCTATTAGCAATTTTTCTTTGTTCTCTTGCTATCTTTATTTGAAAAAGAAGGCATCTAAGTTTTTTGTTTGTTTCAGTACTCTGGACAGCACTTTTTTATTGGTGGGTGAATGTATCCACCAATCAGCAAGGACAACCCAGGTTGTTCACCAAAAATGGGCCGGCATCTAAACTTACATTCTTGCAGTTCAAATAAAGATACCAAGAGAATGAAGAAAATTTGATAATAGGAGTAAATTAGAAAGTTGCTTAAAATGTCATGCTCTATCTGAATCACAAAAGAAAAACATTGGTTACAGTCTCCCTTTAATCAAACAACAATGTAACCTAAACTCCTCTGTTTGCGCCTCTCTCTCTACTCTGACTAATCCTCCACTCCAGTGTAGTGTGTTGTAGCTCAAAGAACAATACAAACACACTGAAGAAAATGGCAGCTGCGCATGGGTTTATATATGAATTTTGAATAGCATAATTACGTGTCGCATTTATTTGAAATCGAGGTTCATTTTTACGAGTGTTAGCCTAATTTGCATAAAACGACTCTTTATTGACACTTTCCGTGGACAAAATAATGTCGTAAGTTACTTGCGACGACTAAAATGTGTATTTGCGCACATTTCAGAAGATTGCCAGTTTGTCCTACTTACGCCAGTTTAGCATCTAACGGCGTCGTATATGTACCCCTTCTTACTGCATGTCCCTGGTCGGCAGTTAATTTATTAATATGAATCTAATCTGGATAAATTAATATTTAACCTAATTATGACATTTCTTTTTTTGCAAAGAAAACCTAATTATATGCATTACACAACTAAGAATATATCCCTTTTGGAAAACATATAAGAATTTGATGTGGAATGAATATAAGCCTACTAATAGTACTACTGCCAAAAATGTGTTTGCAAAGAACATAAAGGAATCAGTAGCATAATGTGGTTTGTTTCTACAAGTTTGGTATGAGCAAACATATCATACAGTTATATTTCAATGGTGCAAATGATAAAAAAAAAATATTTCCAGAGAAAAGAATATAAGCAAACTTTACATTAAAACAGGAAATGCATAGATGACACAAATTACACCTAGGTATGTGTTATTCATTGGTTGATAAAGAAAATTCCCACAGCTGTATTGGTGGACAGTAAAAAGCTTCCACAAGGCTGACCTAAAGAATATGGCTTATACAATACAGGGAAATACAATGCATGATGTCCCCTTACTTCAGAGCTTTCCAAACTTTTCATGTTGGTGACACACTTTGTAGACCTACATCATTTTGCGACACAGTAATTCAGTTGTACCAGTAAACAGGAGGTTAAACTAACTTGTTTTAAGAGATACGGACAAATGCATAAATTATATAATAACAAAATGTATTTACAAGTAACAGTTTTTATGTGCAAGAATTAAAAAAAATAATAATAACACCAATAGCTACTTACTATTTTAATGGGATGTATGAGGTTGATGGGATGAACACAGTTTCTGAATATTTGGTGGAATATTAGATAAAGACACTCGCATTTCATCATCAAGCATTTTTAAGCTTCCACTTCCTATCCATATATCAAGAGCAGGAGCAGCAATGCACTACTGGGAGCTAGCTGCAAAACAACCCACTGACTTCTGACTTTAGCTCAGCGTTTAAGCTGTCACCCTCAGAGCTCTGTGAGTCCGACTGACTACTGCCCGCACTGCAAACACACTGCTGTCCCACTCACTGGCTAAACTTGCAGTCACGAGCCAATTAAGGAGACAACACGTGCAGTCAGGAGCCAATGTGCCCCCAAATCCACCAATGGTAATAGTTTCAGTTCCCACTGAGCTGTGCCAATTGGTTAAGATGATCTGTGACCCACTAGGTATTAATCACGTGTCAACCATGTGATATGTGTAGCAGGCAGGTGGAAAGTCAGAAACCAAAAAACAATAAAAAAAAATAATAATTTAAAAAAATTTGTGCTGAAGCAGGGACACACCTACACACTGCTGCCGACACACTAGTGTGTCCCGACAAACAGTTTGGAAAGCACTGCCTTACTTGTTAAAACAAATTATAAAGGCATATTTTTCAGTGGATGTAGATACCAAAAGTAGTGGAAGTAGGTAAATATAATGCAACATTGTTTGAGTGTTCTTTATATTATCCCCTCTGCCAAATTACCAATCTGGCAGTACCTCTTGTTAAAATTTCAGAATTATGCACCTAAGAATGCACTTGTTATATACAGGCAAGTAAAATGTAAGGATATACAATCTTTACTTCAGGATTGTTTTTTGCTTATATTAACAAAGTAATCCATAGCCTTTTATTTGTTTGCACATAATGTGCACTGTGATTTATTTAGTATCAATTAAGGCATTTCTTTTTTCACCTATTTGTTGAATGCTTTAATTAACTTGCCTGTATATAACAACTCCATTCTTAGGTGAATAATCTTGAAATTATAACAAGAGGTACTGCCAGATTGGTCATTTGGTAGTTCATAAATACCATACATACTATTTGTTCCTCATTAATCAGTTACCATGATATTACAGTAACAGAGAATTTATTTTACACGATATATAAATACATGCCTATGTATTATTATAGCAAGATGCTAGAAAGTGCCAACTTTGTAATGTGCAACACATAACATACGTGTTATAAAGTGCAATGGAGTATCCAAAACAAACATATATCACAATGATAGTCCACTTAATGAAGACACTGTAGGTGAACAGTTTGTGGAGCAGTGTGGGCGGTTTCCTCTTCAAATCATCACTCGTGAAATCCAAAAAACATAAAACATAAACAGGGCGCCAAAAAGCGTAAGATATCCTCAAATGTGACTGCGATAGAAAGTAAACAAATGTACTCACATAATTGCCATGCACTATAAAAGTGCTATATGTGCAGGATGGGCTGTAAGAAGTCGACGAGCTGACTTGAAAACCCCGGTGAATGAGACTGGATTCTTTGCCTTCCGGTGGTACTGTGCAGTTCAATAAGGTGTGATAATAAGCCCAAAGAGAACCTTGCACAACGAGCCCCAGAGGTATGCAGGGATTCCAGCAAAAAAAATGCTCAAGATCGTAGATATGTGTAAAAAATACATTATAATTAAAAACATAAAATCACATACACAGTATGATTCTCACAACGCGTTTCTCGGATTTACCGTTTCTTCAGGTGAGCTCATTAATCAGTTACCACAACATCTTTACTAAAACCCAAATGACAATTATTTAGATATTGCAGTAACAGAGAATTTATTTTTACAAGATATACAAACACATGCCTATGTATTATTGTTTCAGTGTTGACTTAAATTGAAAGTAAACTTACCCTAATGTCAATCCAGGATATCATTCCTTTTAAAAAATAAATATGAGTTTCATTCATCATTCTTTATAAATAACATTATAAATCAAGTTATCGCCGTTATTAATTCATTTGTGAATGTTCACAAATGCAACCAGTTTTTTTTTTTTTGCTGTTGATTACGTTGGCTGGATCAGCCAACTGAAATTCTGGCCGTTAGGCGGCCGTCAGTGCACGTCATCAACTCACTCTATAATGTGCGCAAGCGCCATTGTTTTAAGCTTCTTCTCGGCATCTACGCGCGCTCACGTTTTGCGCATGCGTATTCTCAATATTTCTGAATACCCATTAGACATTTAGAATTTAATTTAACGCATGCGCGGTTGGGATAGGGTTTGTAATATGCGTGTGCGCAGAAGACAGTGAGATCACCGAATTTAGGCATACGTAGAAAGCGGGTGGGACCGCTCTAAACGTCAAAGACAAGGAAAGGAGGAAAAGGTATGTGGGAGGAGTCACGCATCGCAACGGTAGGGAGTTAGAAATATAGATAATGCAGAAATAAAATTAAAAAATCAGCCAAAAAGTTAGCGATTAAGTTGGGGTAATAGTAAAAAATGTTTTCATGTCTTGATGGTATTGAAAATTTACATTCACTTTAATAACTTAGAAGTTTTTTCCTTATTGGGATATTTCCAGATAATATATATTCATGAAATATAAAAAAAACTCAAACAAGTGATATTCATGGAATGTGAATTTATTACATAAATTTATATACTCAGTGCTTATTTTGTAAATGAAAAGGTGTCAGTACTAAAAAAAAAAATGTGCTGGTATTAACTAATTATTGATTCATATTTTGTGCTCAGTACCTTTGAGAAAAGCAAAGGGACAAAGTTATTTACAGGTATAATGTTTGATATATTTTGCAGCCCCCTCTTGTGTAAAAAGAGTATTTACATTATGATTACAAATATTAGCTGTTATGAGACGTCAGAGGTGGTGGTACTCAGTCCCGGTGAGTACCCCTACAAAAAAAAAAGCCCTGGATATACCAAAATCATTAATAAAACAGCAGCAGACCAATCTTATTACATTTATTCAATACCTATATACTGAGACACAGCCATACTTGGGCTGGCTAATTAATTGTCCCCACATAGGTACCTTGGAGATAGATGCATATATAATCACAGATTTAAGACTGCTGCTCCTTAACTTCTCCACCACCTTTTAGGTGACGGACTGAAATAATCCCAATACGATACGATCGGAATTATTTACACCCCCTGCTAGCGGCAGGGGGAGTGTGCAGGGGCAGCAATGCACAAGAATTTTACCAGAAATGCTTGTGCAATGTTAAATGCTAACAGCATATGCTGATGGCATTTAGCAAGGTCGAGCAGACATGTCCGCTCGACCTTTAATAAATCTACCCCTTTGTGTTTTTACCATATGTTTTAATAGAAGCTTATTTCTGCCTCTTCCTTTGTAAAGTGAGATCATATTCGGGATAGGGAGGTGCAAAAAAGTGTATTCTTTGAGCCAGTACTCCACTGACTTATCAGCAAAATTGAAGTTTATGCACAAGCCCGAGATAATTAATTCATGGATAGTTATACCAAAGGGCATTTCCACATATACTAGTGTAGTGCCATTGTACCTTATTTAAAAACAATTTATATAGCTACTGGAAGCAATTTGTTCTAGGGCTGTCAAGCTCAATGGAGTGGGTGCTTGGCAGGTAAGACTGCTCCAACAATAGCCTTCACATACACAAAAAGAGAGAAGCGCTCAACCAGGACAAAGAACAATAGCATAATAGCTTGTTCTATGGCTAGTAACCACCCCAGAAGCAGCCTCTTTTTGCCCAGCATGTGCCATACACAGGGAAAAACTTTCCTGTAGTATATCAATCTGATCCTCACTAAACAGCAAGGTAGAGTTCTCCTCAAGGTGGTAACCAAACCATAGAACAAGCCACTGAGCTGTTTGCTCCTGGAAGAAGGCTTCTCTTTTTGTATGTATTTTTATTATGACCCTGGGGAAAGTCTAAGGGTGCCCAATGTACCCAGAGGAATATGGCTACACCTCACTGACAATGCCCAATGGAGGCTGAAACAGTTGTCTGGGGTTGCCATTTCCCTTCTTCATAGGAGGATTGCCTGGTATTTCAAGGTTGGACTTTCCTTGTAAGGCAGGATCAGAATTATATACTTTAGGAGAGTTCTTAAAGTATATAATTTATATAGCTACTGGAAGCAATTTGTTCTAGGGCTGTCAAGCTCAATGGAGTGGGTGCTTGGCAGGTAAGACTGCTCCAACAATAGCCTTCACATACACAAAAAGAGAGAAGCGCTCAACCAGGACAAAGAACAATAGCATAATAGCTTGTTCTATGGCTAGTAACCACCCCAGAAGCAGCCTCTTTTTGCCCAGCATGTGCCATACACAGGGAAAAACTTTCCTGTAGTATATCAATCTGATCCTCACTAAACAGCAAGGTAGAGTTCTCCTCAAGGTGGTAACCAAACCATAGAACAAGCCACTGAGCTGTTTGCTCCTGGAAGAAGGCTTCTCTTTTTGTATGTATTTTTATTATGACCCTGGGGAAAGTCTAAGGGTGCCCAATGTACCCAGAGGAATATGGCTACACCTCACTGACAATGCCCAATGGAGGCTGAAACAGTTGTCTGGGGTTGCCATTTCCCTTCTTCATAGGAGGATTGCCTGGTATTTCAAGGTTGGACTTTCCTTGTAAGGCAGGATCAGAATTATATACTTTAGGAGAGTTCTTCTTTGTGAAAAGCACAGCTGGGAAAAAGAAGCTACTCCCAGGTGGTAACCAAGCCATATAACAAGTTACTGGGCTGTTCTTCGTTCCTGGTAGAATGATTCTATTTCTGTATGTATTAGCACTCACATAGCCCATAGGCTATTAGCAGGTACATATGACATGCTACATAATAGCCAGGGAACTTTTATTTGTTAGAGACATTTCAACTTTTACTTGAAGACTTGGTGATTGAATGCCATTATTCTAAAGTAGAGACGTTTTGTCAGATGAGGTTGTAGAAACCTTAATAAAAGCTATAAATCCTGTTACTAGAAAAAATATATCACAAGATTTAGAAAGTTTTTTTTCCATTCTGATGTGAGAAAAATGCCTTCATAATTTTTAATTTTTTAAAGAGGGTTTGGCTAAGGGTTTATCTATAAGCTCTTTAAAAGGTCAGACTTTAGCTCTGTCTGTGTTGTATTACAAAATGATTGGAAACTACCTGATATTCAGAATTCTGTTCAGACCTTAGATAGAATTTATCCTGCTATCACGCCAATCCCTCCTTCATGGAACCTGAATTTGGGTCTTAGAATCTTACAGGTGTATCAATTTGATCCAATGGATTATTTAGATATCAAGTTTCTGACTTATCAGCTCTTTCATGTGTTCCTCCTTATCTTATTTTCCATCAAGATCAAACGGTCTTGAGGACTAAGTTTGATTTCTTACCAATAGTTGTTTCTTCTGATAATATTATTCAATAGATTGTAGTTCCTTTTCTTTATCCTAATCCTCAAAATTAGAAGGAAAGACTTCTTCATAATTTGGATGTAGTAAGGGCTCCACCTAAAGGCCAAAAGGTCTCAGCTGTTTGTTTAACTTATTGGCTCCTGAGTCACAAGGCTTACTAGGAGGCGGTTAAGTCTCCTTCAAAATGAATTACAGCTCACTTTACCAGATCTGTTTCTATTTCTTGGACTTTTAAAAATGAGGCCTCTGTAGAGCAAATTTGCAAGGCAGCATCATGGTCATCTTTACATAACTTTACTAAATTCTACCATTTTTATGTTTTTGCTTCTTCTGAAGCAGCGTTTAGTAGTAAAGTTCTCCAGGCAGCAGTGTCTGGAACATAGATGCCAGCTTTTTTTCCCCAAACATTTTTGTCCCACCCAACAAGCAATAGAGCTATAATAAAATGTCCTAACACAGTTCCTTTAAAGTACTTTTTCTTTTGTTGCATCTTAAAAGGACATGACACCCAAATATTTTATTTCATGATTCAAATAGAGCATACAATTTTAAAAAGATTTAGAATTTACTTTTTATCTAATTTGTTTCTTTCTTAACAGCAGCAATGCACTACTGGGAGCTAGCTGCTTATTTGTGGCTGCACGTATATTCCTCTTGTCATTGGCTCTCCCAATGTGTTCAGCTATCTCCTAGTAGTGCATTGCTGCTCCTTAAACAAAATATACCAAAAGAATGAAACAAATTTGATAATACAGGTAAATCAAAAAGTTGTTTAAAATTTTTTTTTTTTTGTCTTCTCTTCTCCACTGCAATTTTCACGAAATTCACCATAGCACCTTACTAATTCTCACTTGATTTTTTCCCTTCCCGTCACTTCACTCTCCCCCCTCTCCCCCTTTTTTTTTTTTTCTCTCTCTCTCCACTCACACAGAGGGATCGGAAAATTCCTTTCCTCCCCCCTTCACTTATCGTGTATCACTTAATCTACGACACACTTACACAATTTTTTTCACAATCTATGGACAAATACATCACTGCACAAATTAGAACTTCTCCCTCAGCCATGGCAACAAAATAAAGAGAGAGGAAAAATAAGAACATTCAAGATATTACAGCAGAATCCCACCCAATCAGTCCACTAAATGTAAATGAACAACTGGATATACAAACATTAGTTACTAACATTTCTCCTAAGTTTGAACAACTGAAAATTAAGCATGATATTAATTCTTTAACTATAGAAGTACAGCAGTTTTCTAAAAGAATCTCTGAGGCAGAACAGAGAATCTCTGATTTAGAGGATACCACCCTGAACCAGAATTCTAGTTTAGAAGAAATAAATGCCAAAGTACTGAAAATGCAATTGAAAATAGAAGATCTAGAAAACCGGGCAAGAAGAAATAATATTAGAATAATTGGTGTTCCTGAAAATAAACAGTATGAGGATTTAAATAAATTAATCACAGAAACTATTCCACAACTTCTCCAGTTGCCTCAAACACATCCTCGTATAATAGTTGAAAGAGCTCACAGATTAGGATGGTACAACCCGGAGAGAGGCAAAGAGCGACCGAGACCTATCATAGCTAAACTTCTCAATTATCAAGACAAACTTATCTTACTCCAACACTTTAGGCAAAAGCAACCCTTCATGCTGGGCAATAATAAAATTATGCTCTTCCAGGACATTTCAGCGGAAACCTCAGCTAAAAGGCGAGATTTAGCACCAATCTGTACATGCCTGATAAACCAAGGGTATCAAGCTACCTTAATATATCCATCCAAACTCAAAATAGCAATAGGTAATGAAGTACAATTTTTTGAGACAGCTAAGGAAGCTGAGAAATATATAAAACAAATTGTTCCCCAAGCACATGGTAAAAGCTGAAATAGTAATTAAATCTATAAATAAAAATTAAACAGGAACTTTTTTAATATGAATTTTATAATGAACACTCAGTCTGTAAATAGAGAAGATACCTCGGTCAGAGTTATTCTGACCATTAGGATAATTCAAATGGGACCAGGCCGCAGGTTACAGGGGGGGATCGGGGGATGGGGGGGGGGGTCGGGGAGGAGGGGGCCGTAACTGGCCTCCACCTCCTCTTTTTCCCTTTTTTTTTTTTTTTTCTTTTTCTTCTGTCTCTTTTCCCTCTTAGTTGGTTCTGGTTGTATTTTAGGATGTCATACTTGTCTTAATTAAAAATGACAGTAAATGATTGTAAAATGGTCTCTTGGAATATTGGTGGCCTAACATCTCCAATAAAGAGGAATACAATTATTTCCCATCTTAAAAAGTTAAAGGTAGATATTGCCCTTCTTCAAGAAACCCATATAAAATTAGAAGAAGTTCATAAATTAAAAAAATCTTGGGTGAAAGAAATCATAGCTACTCCAGCATTAGGAAGGAAACGGGGGTAGCAATCTTAAAAGGCAAAAAAATAAAAGCAACAAGTACGGTTATTGAATCAGATCCAGAGGGAAGATTTTTAATTGTAAAAATAAAACATGGTAACGCTGTATACACACTCTGTAATTTATACGCTCCAAATATTATAGATTACGCCTTCTGGGAGATTTTACAAAATAAGATCCTTTCCAAATTGGAAGGGATGTTAATAATTGGAGGAGATTTTAATATGTCACCTTACTATGTCTTAGACAAATTCAGACACAACCTTAAAATACTGAAAACAAAAAAAGATAATTTTGAAGCCAAAATTTTTAATAAACTATTCAATAACTTAAGAGTAAAAGATATATGGAGATCTCAAAATCCAGAGAGTAGAAATTTTACTTGTCTATCGAAGGCACATAAATCTCTTATGAGAATTGATTTATTCTTAGTAGATGAGAAACTATTGAATTTACAGAAAAGGCCAGAATTCTGCCGATTACAATTTCGGACCATGCCCCAATAACTTTTGAATTATACTCACAAGATGCTAAAATCAGAATTAATCGATTTTATTTTCCCCAATATCTCGCTACAGACCCAGAATTCAAAACAATAGTAAATTTAAAATTCGAAGAATATGCTCATTTTAATAGGGAATATAAAGACCGCCCAATGCTATTCTGGGAAACTGCAAAGGCAGTTATGAGGGGAAAGATACTGGCTTATAATATTAATAGAACTAAGAAGTATAAAAAAAAAGAAGAAAGTATTATGAAATCTTTATCAAATGCCTATAATAACTATATAGTTAACAAAACAGCTTTAACTTGGAATATATGTGCACAAGCAAAAAAAGATAGAGATTCGTTTCTACTACATAAAGCCACTCAACAAGAATTAAGACTTCAATCACAATTATATAAGTACGGGAATAAGGCAGGAAAGTTACTTTCCAGATTAGTTAAACAAGATAAAGGAAATTCCCCTATTGAATTCATTCAGAAGGATGATAAATTAGTCTCAGAGCCAGAAGAGATCCTAAATATAATGGCAAAATACTATCAAAATCTTTACTCTCCAAACTCATCAAATAATTCTGAAAGAGAAGATTTTTGGAAGAAAATCTCATATTTGAGAATTTCAGAAGAAATGAATGAAATAATTAACCTCCCCATTACAGAACTAGAAGTGAAGAAAGGTATAGAGGACTTGCCCATTAATAAAGCATCAGGTCCAGATGCCTTGCCTAGTGAATTTTACAAGCTATTGTCGCCGGCTATAGTTCCATATTTAACAAAATTATTTAACGATATGTACAGAGAGGGTAGCTTACCACCAGCCAGTTTTTCAGCCTCCTATACAACTCTTATTTTAAAACCTGGCAAAGACAAATCTCAAAAAGAGTCGTATAGACCTATTGCTCTACTAAATGTAGACTATAAACTTTTGACATCTATACTAGCACAGAGATTACAAGCCCCTCTCGCGCATATAATACATAAAACTCAAGCAGGATTTTTGACAAACAAAAACTCTTCAGCTAAAATCCGCGAGCTATTTCTTACCATTGACTATGTTAAGAAAGAGCCGACCCAAACACAAGGCGGAGGACAAGATGACTTAGACAAAGCAATAATTTCAGTCGATGCCGAAAAGGCATTCGACTCGATTCATCATGACCACATATTGCATACACTATTTCAATTTGGGTTTAAAGGTCAATTCCCTAAATTTATTGACAATCTCTATAAAAAAGCACACACTAAGCTGCTAGTTAATACAAGGCAATCAACAGATATACATCTTGCAAAGGGCACAAGGCAAGGCTGTCCTCTATCTCCATTGCTGTTTAATATTGCAATTGAACCGCTAGCAATTTTAATTAGGCAGGATATTGAAGGAATTAAAATAAGGAAAAAAGAACTGAAAATTTCATTATACGCGGATGACATTTTAATTTATATGAGCAATATTCAGAAAAATATCCCCAAATTACTTTCTATCATATCTCAGTTTAGTTAATTTTCGGGATATAGGATAAATACTAATAAGTCTGAACTGTACTGGTTAATTTACCCAAAACAATCCCTAGAAAATATACCGTTTAAGATTGCAACTGATTCATTTAAATATAACATTACTGACATACAAGAAATCAAGAAATTTCATTCTTTTATTGTTCCAATAAAAGCGTGGCTAAAGATCTGTAACCTGTTAAAAATTAACGAAAAAATCTCAAATTATTTACCCCTAATTGGAAACCCGCAGTTCGAATTAGGACTACAAATATCACCTCTCCAAAGATGGCAGAAAAAAGGTCTTGAAAGAGTGGCCCAATTAATAGATACAACAAGGAATTACATTAAATCATTTAATGACCTCAGGAATGAGTTTAATATCCCACAAAAATATTTTTTTATCTATCTTCAGTTAAGACATTATACTTGGAAGTTAACAAGTATATCAGGCTGGAATTGGTCGTTAGGATCATTTAGAGAAATGGCTATTGCTGGTCAAAAAAGGCCAGATGTCTATCTCTCCCTGCTATCAATTATTGAATGCAAGTAAAGGGCCAATTAATATATCAAAAATAGAATCAAAATGGGATCCAATTATAGAGCCAGTACGCTTAGACGAGGGATACTCTCAAACATCTATATCAACTGTTGGACAGACAACACTATCCTCCACATGGAGGGAGTCACACCTGAAACTCTTGCATATGACATATATTACCCCGGAAAAGGGTTGTAGATGGGGAAATATTCAATTTAACAAATGTTTAAAATGTTCACTTGGTGCAGCTAATCTCAAGCATATGCTGTGGGAATGTCCAAAGATTAGAGCAATGTGGAGGAGGGTGGAATTTTGGCTTAGCAGAAGAATAGGTATTACCCATGTTGTGCTTTCATATATAAATTTAATATTTCTTAGAACAGAAGAAGGACTTCCTTTAGACAAAGAATTCATTGTTAATATTACTATACTGGCAGCAAGATATTTACTGTTTAAGAAATGGAAGGAAATTTCAACTCCTAGTATATCAGAGATTAGAAACTGCTTAAAAAAGCAATGCATACTAGAACAGCATGACTCAAAATTATTCGAACCACAAGATATTAACAGATTTTTTCAAAAATGGTCAACGTTTATAAAGATTTTCCCAAAAGAAGAAATAGACCATTTAATTTACCCATTTAGGAACTCAGATCTAGTTCTTCTAGGAATTTGGTAAAGGCATTGAAATTGAGAAATAAGAAGGGAAACTAACATCTAGATTTTCCTCCCTTTTCCAAGAGACATTGCTTCTTTTTTTTTTTTTCTCCTCTCGACCCCCTCCTCTCCTGCCCCCCCCCCTTTTCTTGGTTCATCCTTCCCTTCTCCCTTTGGCTCATATTAATTATAGCCAATTCATTGAGCACCCTTAGGCTAGCAGGCAAATCGCAGACTCCAACAGACTAACAGGTCCAGAAATACAATATGGAATTACATAAGCAGAATTATCTAAGAGCACAAACAATGAGTCAGGACAAGATAGCCAAAATAGATGACCCGTAAGGGTTAGAATGTTATTATTAGTTTAATTCCTTCTAAAGAGGTGTTGTTAGAACTAGTTTATAACTTGCTTTTGAGATATAGGAAAATATCTGTATGGTGCTTAATGAATTAATTATGTTTTTTTTTTCTTTTTCTTTTCCTCTGACTTATTGTTTTCTTGTAATGTAACGCCCTGTAATGTAACGCCCTGTAATGTAACTCCACATGTAATAGGCTAATTATGTAAATATGCTGTTGGAAAATAAAGGAAAAAGAAATAAAAAAAAAAATTGTAGACTCTATCCGAATTATGAAATTAAACATTTTGGGTTGCATTTTCCTTTAAAGCACACACTTTAAAATATATCACAACTTGTGTTTTTTTTGTAAAATGGATGCGTCAATACTGGCATATCACTTACCAATTTGGCAGTGGAGAGTTCTGCTTATTAGCCATTGAGAAGGCCCAGTTGTACACAGACATCCACTTCAAGATCAATATAAAAAACGTCATACAAAACAAAAGGTGATTTTATGCTTGCAAAAGTTTAAAAAGTGATTCTATTGTCATTTACTGTATGTGAATTTTGAAACAATTTAGACACTCATTAGCTATGCTTTGTAGCGAGTAGTGGATTTTAATCAAGTTTGTTCATGATAGATGCTAAAATGCAGTGTCTCAGTAAACAGACAAACCACTTGTCACAAGGTCAACCAACTATGACATGTTTACCATTTCTTCTTTAAAATTGAGTTGTTGGTTGAGTCAGAGTTGTGTATTGCTTTTTCTAAAGTTAATTAGCTTTTTTGCTATGTTATAGTCCATAACTGAAAACATTTCTCTATATTAAAATAAATAATTTTAGATAATCAAAGATATGTTCTAAGTTTGCAACAATTTATTTTAATATAAAATAACTGATAGGATGTTGTGTAAATGCTGTCAGAATATACTACAATATGTTCCAATCAGTGTGCTAGTTGTTAACATGGGCTTTGTAAAAGTGTGGGAGGTTACAAGTTTTTGGGCTATTTCAAGGACTGAGTGAGTTTTAAAGATATTCAGATGGCCACCGTAGTAAGCATAGCGGGGCCTACGGATCCTATTCTGAAAGAGGACTTTGTGGCTGCTCAAAAGAAGAAGCCACACAATACATTAGCAAGCCCTGTGCTTATACAAAACCAAATGCAAAACAAGATAGACTTTGTGATGAATCACATCATTGCAGTGACTGGGTAAAATCAGGCTAATAGTATACTCCGCTGTCGAGGAACTGTTCTACTAAGAAATCAACTTACTAATGCTAAAAGAAGCGTGGTGAGATTATCCGGACGTTATCTAAGTTCTAATGTCTATCTGCCTTCTACCTTACAGATATTTTCCTTTGCAATATTGGGATTAATATTAGTCCTTAGTCTCTCATACTTTCTGGCACAAGAAACAGGACGGTAAAACAGGTGTGGGTTAAAGAGAGATCTATCTTAACAAATTTGACCTGTTACATTATACCATTGTGGACGATAATAGTCTAGCTTTGCTGTTAATTGGAATGTCTGAACTGTGCCTCATAGAACTCCTACTACTCCAATTTCATGTTTACTTATGAGATGCAATTAGAATCCGTCTGTATTTAAATGTGTTTCAGCGTAGTAGCTAAAGGTTTCATCATAGCTTTTTATAACACCTGTAAAAACAGTGGTCTACTGAGTGTAACATTATTCCACATCATTTAGAATTAATTGTATTAATTATAAATTCGGGGTGGGCTAATATTTCGCAACATTCAAAAAATGAAACGAATTTTAACACATTTGCTCGTTCTAATCGAATTTTGAATGTTTGTACAACATTCTAACATTTGTAATAGTAATAGTATATCTAATGCTTTCTTTAAATGTAATATTCAAATTATACAATATTCGATATAGAAACATTTAAATTGATTTATGTGTATCTATTATGTATCAATTTACTAAATTCCCTGCCACATGAACTATTTAAATTCTGAATATTATTTGTTAAATCGAATGTTACATGCGAAATTTTGAATGTGGACATTCAATCTAATTATGAACAATCAAAATCTAAAGTGACATTCGAAAACTGTAAATAGCATTCGATTACAGAATTTTTACAAATATTGGTTCTTATCAACATTCTATAATAACATTCGTTCTAACATTTGAATTCGGATATCAACACATTCGCCCATCCCTAGTATAAATATGCCAGATCTGAGTTACCTATTCCTAGTTCTCTATTATCAGACAAGTATTGTTTCAAACCTGTATTATATGGCCCGCGAGTCAGAAAAAGCCTAGAATCTGAAGTGAGAAATTAAAGGGACTTGAAACCCAAAAAAATTTCTTTCATGATTCAGATAGATAATACAATTTTAAACAACTTTTCAATTTACTTCTATTATTTAATTTGCTTCCTTCTCTTGTTATCCTTTGCTGAAAGGTTTATCTTGGTAAGCTCAGGAGCAGCAGAGAACCTAGGTTCTAGCTGTTGATTGGTGGCTGCATATATATATCGATTGTGATTGGCTCACCCATGTGCTCAGTTAGAAACCATTAGTGTATTGCTGCTCCTTCAACAAATGATACCAAGAGAATGAAATAAATTCGATAATAGAAGTAAATTAGAAAGTTGTTTAAAATTGTATTCTCTATCTGAATTATGAAAGAAAAAATGTGGGTTTGGTGTCCCTTTAAATATGTTAGAGATTTCTTTATCATATGGGAGGTGAACCTAGAATAGCCAAGATATAACTTTATTACTTGGGTAGTACTTATGATATCAAACCCTTGAACAGTGTGTCCCCCCCCCATTTTTTTTTGTTCCTCCAAAGGTATTGGTCCTTTCAGTTCAGTTCTATCACAGTTTTATATAAGTTAGTACAGTTATTGTACTTGTTATGTGATTTAGCAGTTAATCAGACACATTCCTTGTAAGCTTTGTTTGCTCCAGTCAAGGTGTTCATATAGGTTAATATAATAATGCTGGTATAATAATACATTTTATATACTCCAGGCCCAAAAGTGGTCTGAGCCCTTTTTTTTATTATTACTATGCTTTATATACCTCACGCTCAAGCAATGACCTGAACTCCCTTTTATTCTTTCCCTTTCTTCAATCATTATCCCCATTTCAGTTATAGACTATAGTTGTGGGTTCAAAACAGGTCTTATCCACCTATATGTGGAACTTATTTTTCTTACCTTTTATTTTTATCATTCATTCATAATGCGATAAAAGTAAAAAGGATGTCTAAACTCTCATCTACCATTAAAAAATTGAGGTTGATAACATTAGGTAGTAGGTACGTATATGTTAGGAAGACTATATGACAATATCATTTGTTTGTGACATCTCCATAGTTGTATGACGTTTGCTCTATCTTGCATACGAAGAGAGAAGCGCTCTACCAGGAACGAACAACAGCTAATTAGCTAGTTCTTTGGCGATTTACCACCCGGAAGCATCCTCTTTTAGACCAGTGTGCTTTTCACAAAGGAAAACTTTCCTGAAGTATATCAGTCTGATCCCGTCAAGTAAGGTCAGTCCAGCCCTGAAATGCCAGGCAATTCTCCTCTGAACAAGGAACATGACAACCCCAGACGATCGTTTCGGCCTCCTATGGGCCTCGTCAGTGAGGTGCAGTCACATTCCTCTAAGCACACTGGGCAAGGAGTCCACATCTGGTTTCCCCCATCACCCATAGGGAGACTTCCCCAGGGTCATATTAATTTGCATACGAAGAGAAAAGCGCTCTACCAGGAACGAACAACAGCTCATTAGCTAGTTCTTTGGCGATTTAACACCCGGAAGCAGCCTCTTTTAGACCAGTATGCTTTTCACAAAGGAAAACTTTCCTGAAGTATATCAGTCTGATCCCGCCAAGTAAGGTCGGTCCAGCCCCGAAATGCCAGGCAATTCTCCTCTGAACAAGGAACATCACAACCCCAGACGATCATTTCGGCCTCCTATGGGCCTCGTCAGTGAGGTGCAGCCACATTCCTCTAAGCACACTGGGCAAGGAGTCCACATCTGGTTTCCCCCATCACCCATAGGGAAACTTCCCCAGGGTCATATTAATTTGCATACGAAGAAAAAAGCGCTCTACCAGGAACGAACAACAGCTCATCAGCTAGTTCTTTGGCGATTTACCACCCAGAAGCAGCCTCTTTTAGACCAGTGTGCCTTTCCCAAAGGAAAACTTTCCTGAAGTATATCAGTCTGATCCCGCCAAGTAAGGTCAGTCCAGCCCCGAAATACCAGGCAATTCTCCTCTGAACAAGGAACATGACAACCCCAGACGATCGTTTGCTCTATTTTATTTTAAATCTTTTTTCTTAACCTCAATAAAATAAATACATAAAAAAATTTCAATGCCTGATCACATTTTTCTTCTTATTTTCAATTTAAAAAGAGGATGACAATATATTTCTTGACACGTATTTACACTGTTTGATAATTCACAATTCTAGACATTCTGAGGTAATACTTTGTGACCTAATTGTCATCTTCTTCAGGCTTCATTCTAGTCAGCTCACTAAGGCAATGTGCTTTTCGAAATCCTATTTGTCACACTGTGAATATTGACCAATGAGAAGTTACATAGCGCCATTTTGGTGAACCAATTAGAGCACGTAGGTGGGTTCTAGATTCTAACATTACCCGCTCCGGCCGGCCGGCGCGTACCCCTCTGAGGAAGCGTAATGTGAAACGCGCGTCAGGGGCACGAACACGGGGTTATTGAACCTCTATTTTTAATTTGCTGACTCAGCCTTAGCACTCTTAGTATACGCAGAATACCTACAGACAGTTAAAAGTAATTAGGTCTCCGCTATAGAAGAGACCTTTTTGTAGTTTAGTCCTTCCTTATTTCCTACTTATTATTGTTAGGTATTTGTAATGGGACAGTTTCAATGGTGACACTTATTTATGCCATTTATAGATTTAATTAGACCAGTGACTTTTTGTAATCGAGTCAGAGCATTTCTGTGGTACTTCTCCTGCTAACAGCAGGGAGGATATTTCTATTCTAAAAGCTTACGATATCTAGGTGGTTTAACTACATAGCATTCAGACTAGCTGACATAGCATTATTATGCAAGTTGCTAATTTACATTTGTGACTCAGATAAAAACTGGTGAATTGACAAGTGTTATGCTAATGAATTTAGACATTTTACCATATATACATATCTGAGACTCCAATGTTATGTATGTAAAAAACACATACTTTGTAAACAAATACTGCACTTGTTTAAAATCACATGATCAACAGTGATCGGCTTGTCTGGATACTGGGGAATTTTGTATATCTCTAGCCCTATAATTTTTAGTGACCATATGATACACTGGATACATTTGCGGCAACGTATGTTAGCTTGTAGCAAATAATATCCATTTAAGCTATTTTATTCAACACATTCTTCCCGAGCAGCAGGTAACACACAGCAATTGCTACGCTGGTTATTTAAATAAAAGGCATTTACTACATCTTATTTTGAATTCAAGGTTTATACATAATATCAATAGGCCCTATATACTTAAAACCTAACAATTACCAGTAACAATACTGGGAATAACAATTATAGCGCAACCTTCACTTAGTTTGTGAATAAAATACTAATATATTTAAGTTTGTGCAGGGACAGCTAATTAATGCACTAATACCCAGCACATTAAATCACACAGGCCTAGATTTAGAGTTCGGCGGTAAAAGGGCTGTTAACGCTCCGCGGGTTTTTTTCTGGCCGCACCATAAATTTAACTCTGGTATCGAGAGTTCAAACAAATGCTGCGTTAGGCTCCAAAAAAGGAGCGTAGAGCATATTTAGCGCAAATGCAACTCTCGATACCAGAGTTGCTTACGGACGCGGCCGGCCTCAAAAACGTGCTCGTGCACGATTCTCCCATAGGAAACAATGGGGCTGTTTGAGCTGAAAAAAAACCTAACACCTGCAAAAAAGCAGCGTTCAGCTCCTAACGCAGCCCCATTGTTTCCTATGGGGAAACACTTCCTAAGTCTGCACCTAACACTCTAACATGTACCCCGAGTCTAAACACCCCTAACCTTACACTTATTAACCCCTAATCTGCCGCCCCCGCTATCGCTGACCCCTGCATTACACTTTTAACCCCTAATCTGCCGCTCCGTAAACCGCCGCCACCTACGTTATCCCTATGTACCCCTAATCTGCTGCCCTAACATCGCCGACCCCTATGTTATATTTATTAACCCCTAATCTGCCCCCCACAACGTCGCCGACACCTACCTACACTTATTAACCCCTAATCTGCCGAGCGGACCTGAGCGCTACTATAATAAAGTTATTAACCCCTAATCCGCCTCACTAACCCTATCATAAATAGTATTAACCCCTAATCTGCCCTCCCTAACATCGCCGACACCTACCTTCAATTATTAACCCCTAATCTGCCGACCGGAGCTCACCGCTATTCTAATAAATGTATTAACCCCTAAAGCTAAGTCTAACCCTAACACTAACACCCCCCTAAGTTAAATATAATTTTTATCTAACGAAAAAAATTAACTCTTATTAAATAAATGATTCCTATTTAAAGCTAAATACTTACCTGTAAAATAAATCCTAATATAGCTACAATATAAATTACATTTATATTATAGCTATTTTAGGATTAATATTTATTTTACAGGTAACTTTGTATTTATTTTAACCAGGTACAATAGCTATTAAATAGTTAAGAACTATTTAATAGTTACCTTGTTAAAATAATTACAAATTTACCTGTAAAATAAATCCTAACCTAAGATATAATTAAACCTAACACTACCCTATCAATAAATTAATTAAATAAACTACCTACAATTAACCTAACACTACACTATCAATAAATTAATTAAACACAATTGCTACAAATAAATACAATTAAATAAACTATCTAAAGTACAAAAAATAAAAAAGAACTAAGTTACAGAAAATAAAAAAATATTTACAAACATAAGAAAAATATTACAACAATTTTAAACTAATTACACCTACTCTAAGCCCCCTAATAAAATAACAAAGACCCCCAAAATAAAAAATTCCCTACCCTATTCTAAAATACAAAAATTACAAGCTCTTTTACCTTACCAGCCCTGAACAGGGCCCTTTGCGGGGCATGCCCCAAGAATTTCAGCTCTTTTGCCTGTAAAAAAAAACATACAATACCCCCCCCCCCAACATTACAACCCACCACCCACATACCCCTAATCTAACCCAAACCCCCTTAAATATTCTGATTGGCTGATCGGAACAGCCAATAGAATGCGAGCTCAATCTGATTGGCTGATTGGATCAGCCAATCGGATTGAACTTGATTCTGATTGGCTGATTCCATCAGCCAATCAGAAAATTCCTACCTTAATTCCGATTGGCTGATAGAATCCTATCAGCCAATCGGAATTCGAGGGACGCCATCTTGGATGACGTCCCTTAAAGGAACCGTCATTCGTCGTCTAGTCGTCGGAAGAAGAGGATGGATCCGCGCTGGAGGTCCTCAAGATGGAGCCGGTCGTCATCGGATGGAAGAACATAGAAGATGCCGCTTGGAGAAGATGTTTGCCGGTCCGGATGTCCGCTTCTTGCCGGATAGGAGGAAGACTTTGGAGCACCGGATTATGGATCGCCAACCCCCGCTTGGGTTGGATGAAGATCTTGGAGCCAGGACGGATCGGTGAACCTGGTATGGTGAAGACAAGGTAGGAAGATCTTCAGGGGATTAGTGTTAGGTTTATTTAAGGGGGTTTGGGTTAGATTAGGGGTATGTGGGTGGTGGGTTGTAATGTTGGGGGGGGGTATTGTATGTTTTTTTTTACAGGCAAAAGAGCTGAAATTCTTGGGGCATGCCCCGCAAAGGGCCCTGTTCAGGGCTGGTAAGGTAAAAGAGCTTGTAATTTTTGTATTTTAGAATAGGGTAGGGAATTTTTTATTTTGGGGGTCTTTGTTATTTTATTAGGGGGCTTAGAGTAGGTGTAATTAGTTTAAAATTGTTGTAATATTTTTCTTATGTTTGTAAATATTTTTTTATTTTCTGTAACTTAGTTCTTTTTTATTTTTTGTACTTTAGATAGTTTATTTAATTGTATTTATTTGTAGCAATTGTGTTTAATTAATTTATTGATAGTGTAGTGTTAGGTTAATTGTAGGTAGTTTATTTAATTAATTTATTGATAGGGTAGTGTTAGGTTTAATTATATCTTAGGTTAGGATTTATTTTACAGGTAAATTTGTAATTATTTTAACTAGGTAACTATTAAATAGTTCTTAACTATTTAATAGCTATTGTACCTGGTTAAAATAAATACAAAGTTACCTGTAAAATAAATATTAATCCTAAAATAGCTATAATATAAATGTAATTTATATTGTAGCTATATTAGGATTTATTTTACAGGTAAGTATTTAGCTTTAAATAGGAATCATTTATTTAATAAGAGTTAATTTATTTCGTTAGATAAAAATTATATTTAACTTAGGGGGGTGTTAGTGTTAGGGTTAGAATTAGCTTTAGGGGTTAATACATTTATTAGAATAGCGGTGAGCTCCGGTCGGCAGATTAGGGGTTAATAATTGAAGGTAGGTGTCGGCGATGTTAGGGAGGGCAGATTAGGGGTTAATACTATTTATGATAGGGTTAGTGAGGCGGATTAGGGGTTAATAACTTTATTATAGTAGCGCTCAGGTCCGCTCGGCAGATTAGGGGTTAATAAGTGTAGGTAGGTGTCGGCGACGTTGTGGGGGGCAGATTAGGGGTTAATAAATATAACATAGGGGTCGGCGATGTTAGGGGCAGCAGATTAGGGGTACATAGGGATAACGTAGGTGGCGGCGATTTGCGGTCGGAAGATTAGGGGTTAATTATTTTAAGTAGCTTGCGGCGACGTTGTGGGGGGCAAGTTAGGGGTTAATAAATATAATATAGGGGTCGGCGGGGTTAGGGGCAGCAGATTAGGGGTACATAAGTATAACGTAGGTGGCGGTCGGCAGATTAGGGGTTAAAAATTTTAATCGAGTGGCGGCGATGTGGGGGGACCTCGGTTTAGGGGTACATAGGTAGTTTATGGGTGTTAGTGTACTTTAGAGTACAGTAGTTAAGAGCTTTATAAACCGGCGTTAGCCAGAAAGCTCTTAACTCCTGCTATTTTCAGGCGGCTGGAATCTTGTCGTTAGAGCTCTAACGCTCACTGCAGAAACGACTCTAAATACCGGCGTTAGAAAGATCCCATTGAAAAGATAGGCTACGCAAATGGCGTAGGGGGATCTGCGGTATGGAAAAGTCGCGGCTGTAAAGTGAGCGTTAGACCCTTTAATCACTGACTCCAAATACCAGCGGGCGGCCAAAACCAGCGTTAGGAGCCTCTAACGCTGGTTTTGACGGCTACCGCCGAACTCTAAATCTAGGCCACAGTGTTTTGTCTATTCCTCTTGGTGCAGGTTTGCTCCTATGGAGGACTAACTAATTTAGCAGATATTCTTTCTTGCTGTCTATAGCCAATTGCATACTGCCAGCGATTATTATTAAAAATAACATCATAGTCAAGATCCCTTGACAGTAAATAATTTTTGATTTTTAGAGTGCTATTTGATATACCAACCAATATTACCTGAGTTTCAGCTAGTTTTAATTGTATGTGTGTGTGTGCATGAGTATGAGTCCAGTCGGACTTTCCAATATTTTTCTCCAATAAAGTTATTTAGTATAAATGAGTATGTTTGTATGACCTTATTCACATATTTATTTATCTTTACTTGTCTGACCTTAATCTTTAGTGGGCCGGATCATTATATAATCCAGCAACCTGCAGTCTTTCCTTTCGTGTTGCAAATCTCTTTGCACACATTTTTGTACATTTTCATGTATATTATTGCATAAGGTTCTGGAATTCAGGGACTATAAGTATTATACAAAGTGATTTAGCCCCTGAATCTAAGAATTGCAACCCACTTCTTTTCCCTCTCCATCCCCAGTCAAATTCATTCTAGTGGTGTTCTTTAGGACTTTGAATAATGATTAAATTCATGGAAGAACTGACATAGCTAATATCCATTAGCAGTGTCATATATATTTATTCTGACCACCATAAATGCATTAATAACTAGAATTCCCACCATGGGAACAGACACTGTAGCTCACATCTTCCGAATTGCCCAATCTAGTCTATATCCAGTAAGCTGATGATAAATCTGAAGACATCATTTAAAAAAAAAAATGGTATATAATTTTCTTTTTTTAATGAGTGATTGTTGTGAATTACAAAATGCTGTAGTTAGTTTTATTTCATTTTGTGAGTGTAGTATTGTTTATTTGCTTATCTCAAGTTTCTTCTTTTTTAATACTTTGACTATTTTATACAAGACTTAAAAGGACATGAAACCCAATTCTTTTCTTTCATGATTTAGAAAGAGTGTGCAATTTTAAAAATTTACTTATTTTATCTCATTTGCTTCATTCTCTTGATATCCTTTGTTGAAAAGCATATCTAAATAGGCTCAGAAACTGCTGATTGGTGGCTGTACATAGATGCCTTTTGTGATTGGCTCACCCATGTGCATTGCTGTTTCTTCAACAAAGGATACTTAAAGAATGTAGCAAATTAGATAGAAGTAAATTGGAATGTTGTTTAAAATTGTATTTTCTGTCTGAATCATGAAAGATTTTTTTTGCGTTTCATGTCCCTTTAATTGTATATCTTAAGCAATTTTAAAAGAGGCTTAGATGTCTTAAATAAACTTAGAGACATAAGGTCCAACATTTGCTAAGCACATTTGAGGGTTTTTTAATTTTTAATTTTTGAAAATATTTTTTTTAAACTTTTTTCTTTTCTTTTCAGATCCCCAAGACATATACCTTTGGAAAGGTTAGGCGATTACCTTTCCAACAGTGGGTCTTGGGGGTCGGCAGCTGCTTAGATGCCTGAGATACAGGCTTCTAAGCAGCACGCCCTCTTTCCCTATATTGTCCATTGTCTTTTTTTAATAAAGTTGCGCGGTGACGTCATCACATCATTGCGTGTGACATCACCACGCAAAACGTCAAGCCCCAGCGATGCCTGTCATTATACGTGCCCGATCACCGGGGTAGGAGCGGGTGGGAGCCCCCAGATCTCCCTCAAGGTGGGAGAGTGCTAGCACTCAAGGGGTTAAACAACTGCCCAATTTACTTCTATTATCTTAATATCCTTTGTTGAAGGAGCAGCAATGCACTACTGAGAGCTAGCTGAACACATAAGATGAGCCCATGACAAGATTCATATATGTGCAGCCACCAGTTGGTAGCCAGCTCTCAGTAGTGCTTTGCTGCTCCAGAGTCTGTATGTTTTTCAACAAAGAATACATTCAGAATGAAGCAAATTAGACAAAATAAGTAAATTGAAAAGTTGTTTAAAATTTCATGCTCAGTCTGAATCATGCTCCTTTAACTGTGCTTTAAAAGAGATATTATGGGTATAATGGAAAAAAAAAACATTATTAAAGAGAATTAGGTAAACATTCAAGGTGCCTTGATATGTGCACATCGGAAAAATGTGTTTCATTTCAGACAGATTCGGATTTTTTCGAATTTTGGTTCAGATCGATTTGAATTCAGGAACATACTAATGTATACGTTTTGGATTTGAATGCATTCAAATGCATTTGGATGTATTCGCTTTGGATTGATTCGTAAATTTGGAAGTTCGTTATGTGTTATGTTGATTCAGATGGTTCCAAGTTACACAAACGGAATTATTTCACTGTTCTATCTCACTAAATCTCACTAAATTTAATTGTTATACTGAATTGTGATTAGTCCATGGCCATTCAAATGCATTCGAATACATACAAATTAATTCGGATTTATTTAGTAAAATAAAACACTTAGGTGGCACACAATATGAGGCAACAGTGCCTTTATTGAGCAGCGTTTCGGGACTCCTGCCCCTTTATCAAGGAGCCCCAAAACGTTGCTCAATAAAGGCTCTGCTGCCTCATATTGTGTGCCACCTGAGTGTTCTATTTTACTACATTTACTAGGACCCTGGAAAGGGAGGTCCTCCAGGTGTACACCTAAGTCTATTTGGTGTAAGCTATACGGGACATCTCCCAAAGGTGTGTGCTGGTCCTGCTATTTCCCTACACATAATTCGGATTTGTTACAAATGCATTCGGCTTAGTTTAGTTTCATTGCTAGGGTAATTCGGAAATTCGAATCGATTCGAATCTATGAATTTTGCAAAATTGTCCGAATTTAGATTCGGAACGACACGAATCGCACTTGTTGATGATTTTGCTATTAAAGCGGTTTAAATAAAAAAAAGCTTGCCCCTCTTTCTGTGCTGTACAATAAAGTCAGAATTATTATTATTCCAACACACTTCTCTGTTTTTTCTTCTGAATCTCAATGGTCTGATACGGAGCATGTCTGTAAGGCCCGTCCCTATGTGCTATGATAGCAGTGTTGGCTGTGCACTGCATATTGTGTACAGCAAACAGAAGCAATGTTTTTCTATGACAAATGTGCAAATACTGCAGAATAAAGAAAATAAAGTGCAGGGACCCAAGCAACCTGATTTGCCTCCATAGTATTTCTTGTTGTTTAGTTCATTAACTTGGGTTACTATGGAAACAATGAAGTTTCCAGATCTTCTCTTCGTCTGTCTCCCTTTTAACACCAGGTTTCACCTTCCTCCCTTTTATGTGCCCTCATTCCTTAACATTTTCTAACCATACCTAAATGTTCATTCATCAAATATAAACCCCCTCTTAATATCTAATTTTAGCTTCTAACCACTATTCCTATACTGTATTTCTACGTCTCAATTTTTATTTGTTCTCTCAAAACTTAAAGGGATAGTAAAGTCCAAATTAAACTTTCATGATTCAGATGGGGCATGCTATTTTAAACAACATTCTTATTTACTTTTATCATCAAATTTGCTTTGTTCCCTTGTTATTCTTAGTTGAAAGCTAAACCTGGATAGGCTCATATGCTAATTTTTTTAGACCTTGAAGGCCACCTCTCATCTGAATACATTTGACAGTTTTTCACAGCTAGAGGGCGTTAGTTTGTGTGTGATAACACTGTGCTCACGCAGATGAAGTTATTTAAGAGTCAGCACTAATTGCCTGAAATGCAAATCTGTCAAAAGATCTGAGATAAGGAGGCAGTCAGCAGAGACTTAGATACAAGGTAATTACAGAGGTAAAAATTATATTTCTATAACAGTGTTGGTTAATGGTTATGCAAAACTGAAGAATGGGTAATAAAGGGATTATCTATCTTTTTAAATGATAACATTTTTGGTGTTTACTATCCCTTTAATTGTCCTTCATCTCAATTAGTTTTTATGTAACTGAGACATAAATTAGTAACATTTAAAATGATTAAAGAACCCTAAATGTTTAACATACTGCACTTGTTGAAATACATAATAATTAAAAGGACAGAATTGTAAACAACTTTTCAATTTACTATTATCCACTCTGCTTAATTCACTTGGTATCCCTTGTTAAAGAGCACTCTTCTGTGAGCTCAGGAGCGTGCACGTGTCTTTAGCCATCTGGCAGCAGTATTTTCAACAATGTTTATAGCAATGTTATACATTGTTGCAAATACTGCTGCCATAGACTGCTAAAGACACGTGCGAGCAACTGAGCTCCTATGAGTTTTCTTATGTTTACTCTTTAACAAAGGATACCAAAAGAAACAAAGCAAATTTGATGACAGAAATAAATTGGAAAGCTGATTAAAATTGCATGAACTATCTGAATCATAAACGGTTAATTTTGGCTTTACTGTCCCTTTAAAGAATGAATGTGCTTATTGGGGACATAATATAGGCAGTAGATACTTATGAATTCATTCAAACCCTAGTAGTATATTGCATACAAATAATAATTAGTTGTTCAATGCTATGTCTTTAAAAGGACAGAAAAATTGCTTCTTATAGCTTAATTACAATGATCACGTTCTTTCAGTATTTGGTAATGGCTTAATAAATTTTGTTTTGTACCAAAGTTCTTCATGTCAAAGTCGAAATTTATACAGGGAACATACAAGGTTGCTCTTTCAGCACTTTGCCTAGCGAACACCCAAACAGTTCACAGACAATGTCCTAAGTGATGATGCTTGCCAGGAAATACGGTTTCATTCCATGTTGTTGCTCTGTAAAATGAATTGCTACTCATATATCATTTGCAAATAGGATTTATATCTATTTATTTTTGGACTTCCCCAATTTGAATATAAATATTAATGGGTAGAGTATTCAAAACATTGATGTTAACTGCATTTTAAGGAAATGACTTCAATATTTGTTTTAATACTTGCTATCTACTCTAAGGTAATCCATGAAAACACTGAATAAACATACATGATTTTGTTTTAGAATTTACCTCATAAAAAAAAATAAAAAAATAAAATAAAATCTATTTCTTAAATATATAATTTAATTTTAAATTATAATATGTGATCTAAAATTACAGTGCCAATTAGAGGGCTGATCATATGTGTGTATGCTATTGAGCTGGTAGATTCATAGCTTGCTGAAATAATTTGCTGCAAATTGCCGTACAAAAATGGTGAGATTTGAAAAGCATTGTACCCGCCCCTCATCAGATCCGCCAGTGGCGAGATCAGCTCCATTGAATTTAAAATTGGCAGAACTGTTAACTTCCTGCAGCATAGAACCACTTCCACTATTAAGGATATCGTCATCACAAAAATGTTAACTTACCCAACAAACAAAAATTACATAATATATAAAACAGTTCACTATACCATATGGATAAAAGGAAACTAGAAAAAAGTTTAAAATAATAAAAATAAACCAAAACAAGACAGCCTTGCCGGCAGTATTTTCATACAGCTAATTGCATCTTTCTAAACCCTGCATTTTCAGTCACTGTTTACATAAAAAATAAAGACTACACTACACCCCGAAAATCCAATTGCAACCACTTTTTTTGCGTTGACAAAATCAGTGATACAAATACTGTTATATCCAGTGAGATTGATTTCACATGACAATACAGACATGCAAATATTTAACATTTACACACATTTACAGATCCTTTTTTGCTGATATGTTTTTTGTAAGTGTTCTATCACATCCCGTTTGTTGTAAAAGATAGACATTTAACACAACTACATGCCTTAATGTCAGGAACGCCTACTGGCGGTTGGCTAGAAAAATTAATTTTGAACAGTCTCTCGCCAAAACAGCGAGACCCCTTGATATCATAATAAGCGTCTATGAATCTAGCCCATAGTCTACAAGTGGAGAGCAATATTGCGATTACGCAAACACAATATTTGTGCTTCCCTCAATAATACCAGCACATGTAAATGTGCACTGGTTTTACAAGTGAGGCACAATGCAAACACAACCTCGCGTTTGCTTTGCCTGGCAACCATTCCAATGGGAACCTTAGCTTAGCGCATCGCAGGGAGCAATTTGTGCAGGGTTGGGCAGCAATAAATAAATATATATGTATATGAATATATGCCTTTTATATATGTATGTGTTTATATGTGTATATACACATATAAACACATAAATATGTATGTATTTATTCAGATACATATATTTTTATAGTGATAACACAGTCCCCCATTGACTCCTATGTAAAGGCACTTAAGGTGTCATTTTTATTTTCAAACACCCCACATCCCCTCACTTTAACCCCTTATAACTGCTTAGTGCAGTTTTTTTTGTTTTTAAATGCTCATATTTATTTTTTATTTTAAACTACTGTCCTTCTTATTTGGGGGGCAATTGTGGCAACATTTTCTTTTTAACCAGAAGTCTGACCTCTGGTTAATTGCGCTTAGCGCGAATTGAAACCGTGATATATACGCACACGTGCACGCACACACACACACACCCACATATATATATATGTTTGTATATATACAGTATATATATTTTTATATAGATAAAATATATATATATATATATATATATATATATATTTAAAAAAGGAATAGAAAATAGTGCTGAAAGAGTGCAGGGACTGGTGATATATCAACAACTATAAATAAATATATGTACAGTAGTTAGAACATGATATTAGGTGTATTATAAGAAATTTTTTATAAATAATGGATTGACAGTTATAAATTACTAATTCTAGATTAGAAGTCAATAAAAGGTATAACAATTATTGAATAGTATAAAAAATGATTAAAAAATGATTAAAAGTACTGGAATCTATGTGGGAACAGGAACACCAGTATCAATATACTCTGATCAAATTAATATAATTGTTCCATAGGTCCTAAGACCATAAGTCAGACATAAAAAAGAGACTTTATTATCAAGAATTACATATAAAAACTAAAAACTAAATATGAACACAAATAAGGGCAATTAATATTGGTCGTGCAACCAAACACCCTCTAACTCGTTGAAAGTATGAGGGTGAGGCAAACGACCAGATAAATAGAAAAAGACCCTGAATAAAAACAGAGCCAAAGCAAAAAATTGCTGAGTAAAATGCTGAGTTAAAAACGGAGTAAAAAAATGTAGTATGCAAAAAAAATGGTTTATGATTAAAATCAAGGTGATCACACTTGTAAGAAAACACATAAAACATAAAAATATCACAGGGGGGAAGATAAAATATGATAAATTAAATTAGCTTATCTGAATTCAATAAGGGGAACGCTGAAATCCAAGTAGAAAATCCATTTGGCGTCTTGCCGTAAAACCAGAAGTGAGACTAAAAAAACGAAAGTGACGTCACTATCTCGCGAAACCTTAGTTAATTTTTATACTTTTTATTGACTTCTAATTTACAATTAGTAATTTATAACTGGCAATCCATTATTTATTTCATTTTTCTTATAATACACCTGTGATGAGAGCAGGAAGTGATGTCACTAGTTTGGGGGTGGGGCTTAGGTCCGGTAGTCTGTGTCGCAGTTAGTTAGTGAAATCAACCTGACTAGATGTATGTTTCTGTGCTCTGTAATACAATAGAGTTGTACCATCATTGCTGTGTCCTGCATATGTCCTGCATCTCATGACATGGTGTCAGAAGTTCTGGCCTGCGCTTCTGTTCCTGATCGATGACGATGTCAAAGTTTACCCCAACTGAGCCTTTTGACTTCTCTCAGCCTGCAGCTTGGCCCACATGGCATCAGCGGTTTCAGCGCTTCAGGATTGCTTCTAAACTGAACAAGGAGAGTGGTCAAGTACAAGTTAATTCTCTTTTATACTCTATGGGGAAGGATGTGGAGCCAGTGTTCAATGCTTTTATTTTCCAAGAAGGGGAAGAATTTAACTTTGATATAGTTATGGATAAACTCAGTGCCCACTTTGTGCCCAAAAGAAATGTGATTCATGAGAGAGCTTGTTTTCACAAACGTAATCAGTGTGTGGGAGAATCTGTGGAGTCATTTGTGCTCAGCCTGTATGAACTAGCTGAATTCTGTGAGTTTGGTGTTGCTAAAGAAGAGCAAATCAGAGACAGAATAGTTATTGGAATATCAGATGCTGAAGTGTCACTGAAGCTGCAGTTAGAGCCTGATTTAACATTAGATGGGGCTATCAGGATGGCCCGCCAGAGTGAACTGGTGAAAAAGCAAAGTGCTGATCTGAGGTCTGAGAGTATTGTGGATGAAGTGCAACAGCTCAGGAAAACTGCTAGTGAAAGGCACAGTGTGAGTGGTAGATCTAAAATAACGGATAGACCTAGAAGTGGATGGGCGCAGCATGCCCGATGCACACGGGGCAACCGTGCCCATGATCAGAGTGCTATATGCCCGGCCAGAGATAAAAGATGCAGAAAATTTAACAGAATGGGCCATTTTGAAGTGGTGTGTAAAACTGAATACATTAAGGAGATGCAGGTGGATAGTGACCAATAGGGTCAGGAAGTGTCTTTTGTGGGGTCTGTTGTGGAACGGCCAAGCTCAGAGGAAGATTGGAAAGTTACTTTTACTGTAATGGGAGCCAAAGTTGATTTTAAGATTGACACAGGAGCAGATATCACTGTAATGTCTTTTGCTGCATTTATGAAACTCCCTCGACAGCCCCAGCTGGCGAAGGTTGCTACAAATGTCCATAGTCCTGGTGGCCGCATTGATTGTGCGGGGAAATTTCTTGCCAGCTGTGACTACAAGCAAAGGAAATTCACTATGTGGGTGCATGTGATTCGAGGTCAGTGTGTTAGCAATTTATTGAGCAGAAAAGCAGCCTGTGACTTGGGCCTCGTGGCCAGAGTGAATGAGATCTCCGAAGATATGTTTGGCAAATTGGGCCTACTGAATTGCAGGCCAGTCCGTATAGCACTTAAAAGTGACGCAGTCCCATACAGTATTTCTACTCCCCATAGAATTCTGTTTCCGCTCATGCCTCAAGTGGAGAAGGAGCTTATGAAGTCTATGGGGGTTATTGAAGAGGTTGTTGAAGCAACTGATTGGTGTGCCCCCATTGTTCCTGTTGCAAAGAAAAATGGAAAGGTGCGCATCTGTGTGAACCTGAAAAGGTTGAATGAGGCAGTGAAGAGAGAGAGAGATTTGTGCTGCCGACATTAGAAGATATAGCTCCAAAGTTGGCTGGGGCGAAGTTCTTTTCTACATTGGACGCTTCTAGCGGCTTTTGGCAGATCCCCCTAGATCCAAAGTGCCGCAAACTGACTACCTTTATCACACCGGTAGGTCGGTTTTACTTCTGCAGACTCCCTTTTGGGATATCCTCTGCTCCTGAAATCTTTCAAAGGGAAATGAGTTCTCTCCTGAGTGACCACGTGGGCACGGCAGTCGTCATGGATGACAATCTAGTATATGGGTCTACAGTGGAGGAGCATGATCAGCATTTAAGTTGTGTGCTGCAGGCTATCAAAGAGTCTGGGCTGAAGTTAAATAAAGAAAAATGTCATTTTAGGAAAACTGAATTATGTTACTTTGGGCATATTATCAATGGGGATGGCATCAAACCAGACCCCAAGAAAATTTGTGCTATTGAACAGATGAAAAGTCCTTCTGATGTACATGAGCTGAGACAGATATTGGGCCTTGTAAATTATGTGGGCAAGTTTCTTCCAGATTTATCAACAGTTCTACACCCTATCACAGAGTTGCTAAAGAAAGACGTTGCCTGTGTCTGGGGACCTTCACAAGAAAAATCTTTTATGCAGGCCAAGTCCCTGCTGGGGTCTGTCCCAGTGCTGGGGTTCTACAACCCTTCCAAAAAGACTGTGGTTAGTGCTGATGCAAGCAGTTATGGGTTGGGGGCTGCTCTCCTGCAGTTAAATGAAAATAAACTACAGCCCACCGCCTACTGTTCCCACACACTGACGGCTGCTGAGTCAAAATACGCTCAAATTGAGAAAGAGTGCCTGGCTGCAGTTTGGGCCTGTGAGCGCTTTCAGCGTTATCTAGTGGGTTTAGAGAAATTTATTCTGGAGACTGACCATAAACCGCTAGTCCCTCTAATCAACTCTTATGATATCGACAAAACACCCTTAAGATGCCAGAGACTTTTAATGAGACTACTCAGGCTCAATGTTCAGGCAGTGCATGTGCCAGGGAAACAACTGGTTGTGGCAGATACACTATCCAGGCTCCAGCTGGCTGCTGCTGAAGAATCCTCAACCCGAATCTGATGTGAAAGTGTATGTTGATTCGGTTCTGGCCTCAAAGTCCATTTCTTCAAGGAAACTGGAAGAAATAAAGAAAGAGACATATTTGGACACAGATCTGCAATAGGTTATAAAGTACATAAAATAAGGCTGGCCCGAGAGCCGGGCAGCCTGGATGTCTTTAATTTCTTACCAGTCAGAGAGGTCGCAGCTCACAGAGCTGGAGGGGTTGGTGCTGTTCCAAGACCGCATCGTTATTCCTGTCAGCATGAGGAAGGAGATGTTAAACAGGATTCACGATGGCAACTTAGGCATTTCAAAGTGCAGAGAAAGGGCAGCTACAGCTGTGTGGTGGCCTGAGATCAGCTCCGACATTGCAAATCACGTGTCTAAATGTGCCTTTTGCCGGGAACGCCGGCCTACTCAGAGAAGGGAGCCCTTGATTCCTACTCCGCTGCCTGCGGGGCCGTGGCACAAAATAGCTGCTGATTTATGTGAACTGCACGGGAAAAAGTTCCTTGTTGTGATCGACTACTATTCCAGGTATTTGGAAATTGCACCTTTGAATGATATCACAAGTCAAGCCGTTATCATTCGTCTGAAGAGCTTGTTCGTCTGGTGGGGCATTCCGATGGAGCTGGTGAGTGATAATGGCATGCAGTTTGCTTCTACAGAGTTCAGTGCTTTCAGCAGGGAATATGACTTTGTACATTCCACGTCAAGTCCACATTACCCGCAGACCAACGGAATGGCTGAAAGGGCAGTTCAAACAACAAAGTTCATTTTAAAGCAATCTGATCCATACCTAGCCCTCTTGTCATACAGGGCGACGCCCATTTTAAGCCACCGGGTTTAGCCCGGCACAGCTGATGCTAGGACGCCAGATTCACACCACTTTACCCTCAGTGGGTGTCTTCAAGCCAACTGGCTCTGTTCCTCGGGATGAAGTCCTTTGGAGGGATGAAGAGGCCAAAAAGGGCTATCATTTCTTCTACGACAGGAGACATTCTGTCAGGCCCTTACAGGAACTAAATGTGGTGCAAAGTGTCAGAATTAAACTTGATGATAAGAAGAAATGGAAGATGCCTGCTACGGTAATTGGATGCTCTCCAGAACCAAGGTCTTATGCAGTCCTTACTGATGGAGGGACGGTTACACGCCGTAACCGAAGACAACTTCAGCCTGTACCTGAGAGTCTGGAACTGGATGCCTCAGTACCACCGCCGGTGGGATCCCCTGTTCTAAGAGAGGTGCCTTCCCCTCAGCAAGATCACAGCAGGGATATGTCTTTGTCTCCAGCGCACTCTTATTCACCTTCTTCTGTTTCAGAGGACGGTTCATGCAAAGTTACATCAAACGGAAGAGTGGTGAAACTTCCGGCCCGATATAGGGACTGACTTTAGCTAGAACAGTGACCGGAAGTATGGGCAGAATAATCCCATGGTCACTGTGGATCCCGATGTCCAAGTCAGGATGTAATTAATGTTTATTTTTCTGTAACCAATTTTCTATATACTGTTCAAAAATGTTGTTGTATGCGCTTTGTATACCCTGTTGTTAGTTATATTTAAATGTAGGCTTTGCCCTTTGAAAAGGGGGAAGATGTGATGAGAGCAGGAAGTGATGTCACTAGTTTGGGGGCGGGGCTTAGGTCCGGTAGTCTGTGTCACAATTAGTTAGTGAAATCAACCTGACTAGATGTATGTTTCTGTGCTCTGTAATAAAATAGAGTTGTACCATCATTGCTGTGTCCTGCATATGTCCTGCATCTCATGACATCACCAGCCCCTGCATTCTTTCAGCTCTATTCTCTATTCCTTTTTTAAATGTTTTTTTTACTTTTAATCTTGTTGGTGGCAACTAGACACACCCAGAGAACTGGCAGCTCCATAGGGTGGATTTACTGTCTTTTAAAATTCCAATTGTGCGTACTTGGAAAAATAAGTAACTCAGTATAGTATCAAATAGGACAGCGCTTGAAATATAACCCCTCTTTTTGTTTTTATATATATATTCTAAAAATTATACTTTGCTTAGTATTGGCTAAAATTTTAGCCGGGTGGTCAGTAAAATCAGCCGGGTGGTTCACCCACTAAAACGGTCCTGGGGAAAACACTGTATATATATCCATAGTCGCAGATGAGTAAAAAATTGCAGCAGATGCCTAAGAAATTTGACTTTTTCCTATCTTTAACATTGGATGGATCAAAAGATTTTAAACCATAACTAGTAAACTTTTATATATTTCCACTGCTGTATATATATATATATATATATATATATATATATATATATATATATATATATATATATATATATATATATATATATATATATATATAAAAAATATATATATATATATATATATACACACACACACATAGACAACGTTATTTACAATGCTTCATATATTTTGCACCCCCCTCATAGGAAAACTAGAGTATTTACATGATGATTACAAATATTGGCTACAAATATATATATATATATATATATATATATATATATATATATATGGACAGATATATATATATATAGATATATAGATAGACAATGTTATTTCAACTGTTTCTTAACGCATCTTTGACTTTAGTATACTTTTGGGTTAGCACTCAAGTCGAAAGCCAAAACAGGGTTTTGTAGCACACGGACTATGCACTATCCAAACTCCAAATATTAGGACTTCTGAGGCTTTCAATTGAGCAAAAACTTTTTACTGTCAACTAATTTTATATATATATATTATTTTTTTTGTATTTTTTTTTGCTCCACTTGTAATTTAGCCCATAATGATCTGTTCTAATGACATGAATATAAATTGTAGCAGTTTCTTTCAAGTTGTAAACTGAGATATAGACATATTCGTATCACCCCCATATTTTGATCACAGTTTTATTTTTTTTGGACAGAATTGGCATCCAACACTGTCTGGATGAATAAATAACAAATACATTAGTCAGGGCCTACAATTTGATATCAGTGTGTGGTCTTGGTTAATATCTAGTAACTGGGATGTTTTATCAACTAATTTAGCTGACTAGAAAATGTTGTTTGCTTTTGGGATTTCTGACTGGATTTTGTGCCCTGGAAGATGTGCCAAGTTGATAGCAATGAGAATCAAAGTCCTCTTTCACTTTGCACTGCAATCACAGAATGGGCACAGATTAAAGGCAAGTTCCCTCATTCTGTCTCTATTATTGTACATTGACCTTGTCCTTTGCCTTTCGCCTCTGTTTTCCAGCACAGATGAACTGTTAACCTTCTTCTGTTCTTGGTATTATCAGTATAGCTGCAAGTGTTATGTTAAAAGAAAATACAGATATTTTGTTAAAAATAAGAGCAGTTAATGGCCTCTATTTATCAAGCTGTCTACTTTCTAGCATTCGCCGGCACCAATACGCTTGCCTAAGCTCGCCTAACATCACCGCCGCGGACCTGAATACGTTCGCCAAATTTATCAAGAAAGCTGTCAAAAAGGTGCGCACCAAGTACGGTGCGATGAGCAGCGGACTGTTGTTAACTGACAGTCATCGATCTCGCTGCTCATCGGCTTATTCACAGCTTTCTTGCTACCCTGTCACTAAGCACCCACACTAAACTATACTGTTTAACCCCTAAACCGCTGCTCCCGTACTCCGCCGCAACTATAATAAATATATTAACCCCTAAACCGCCACCCCCGGACCCCGCTGCAACTATAATAAATATATTAACCCCTAAACCGCCACCCCTGGACTCCGCCGCAACTATAATAAATATATTAACCCCTAAACCGCCGCTCCCGGACCCCGCCACCACCTACATTATACCTATTAACCCCTAATCTGCCGCCCCCTATACCGCCACCACCTACATAAAGTTATTAACCCCTATCCTGCTGATCCCGGACCCTGCCGCAACTAAATAAATTGTTTAACCCCTAAACCGCCGCTCCCGTAGCCCACCGCCACCTACATTATATATATATTAACCCCTATCCCCCCCCTACACCGCCACCACTATAATAAAGTTATTAACCCCTAAACCTAAGTTTAACCCTAACCCCCCTAACTTAACTATTTAATAACTACCTAGCCAATAGGATTGAGCTCACATTCTATTGGCTGATTGGAACAGCCAATAGAATGCGAGCTCAATCCTATTGGCTGATTGGATCAGCCAATAGGATTGAACTTCAAACCTATTGGCTGATTGCATCAGCCAATAGGCTTTTTCCTACCTTAATTCCGATTGGCTGATAGAATGCTATCAGCCAATCGGAATTCAAGGGATGCCATCTTGGATGACGTCATTTAAAGGAACCTTCATTCAGTGTTAGGACATCGATGGAAGAGGATGGTTCGCGTCGGCTGGATTGAAGGTGGACCCGCTCTGCTCCGGATGGAAGAAGATAGAAGATGCCGCCTGGATGAAGCCTTCTGCCGGTCTGGATGTCCTCTTCTGCCTGGATAGGATGAAGATTTCTGCCGGTCTGGAGGTCCACTTGTGCCCGGCTGGGTGAAGACGTCTCAAGGTAGGGTGATCTTCAGGGGGTAGTGTTAGGTTTTTTTAAGGGGGGTTTGGGTGGGTTTTAAAGTAGGGTTGGGTGTGTGGGTGGTGGGTTTTAATGCTGGGGGGGTTGTATTTCTTTTTTTACAGGTAAAAGAGCTGATTACTTTGGGGCAATGCCCCGCTAAAGGCCCTTTTAAGGGCTATTTGTAATTTAGTGTAGGGTAGGGAATTTTATTATTTTGGGGGGCTTTTTTATTTTATTAGGGGGCTTAGAATAGGTGTAATTAGTTTAAAATTCTTGTAATTTTTTTTAATTTTCTGTAATTTAGTGTTTTGTTTTTTTTGTACTTTAGTTAATTTTATTTAGTTGTAATTAGTTTTATTTAATTGTAGTTCATTTATGTAATTATTTTAATGATAGTGTAGTGTTAGGTGTAATTGTAACTTAGGTTAGGATTTATTTTACAGGTAATTTTGTATTTATTTTCGCTAGGTAGTTATTAAATAGTTAATAACTATTTAATAACTATTGTACCTAGTTAAAATAAATACAAACTTACCTGTAAAATAAAAATAAACCCTAAGATAGCTACAATGTAACTATTAGTTATATTGTAGCTATCTTAGGATTTATTTTACAGGTACGTATTTAGTTTTAAATAGGAATAATTTAGTTAATAATAGTAATATTTATTTAGATTTATTTAAATTGTATTTAAGTTGGGGGGGTTAGGGTTTGACTTAGGTTTAGGGGTTGATAACTTTATTATAGTGGCGGCAGTATAGGGGGCGGCAGATTAGGGGTTAATAGGTATAATGTAGGTGGCGGCAGGGTCCGGGAGCGGCGGTTTAGGGTTTAATATATTTATTATAGTTGCGGCGGGATCCGGGTGCAGCGGTTTAGGGGTTAATAAGTATAATGTAGGTGGCGGCGGTGTAGGGGGGGCAGATTAGGGGTTAATAAGTATAATGTAGGTGGTGGCGGTATAGCGGGGGCAGATTAGGGGTTAATAAGTATAATGTAGGTGGCGGCGGTGTAGAGGGGCTGATTAGGGGTGTTTAGACTCGGGGTACATGTTAGGGTGTTAGGTGTAGACACTACCATAGAAATCAATGGGATATCGGGCAGCAGCGAACATGAGCTTTCGCTGCTGTCAGACTCCCATTGATTCCTATGGCATCCGCCGCCTAGAGGGCGGCAGATTGAAAACCAGGTACACTGGGCCGGAATAGTGGCGAGCGTACCTGGTAGGATCTTGATAACTTCCAAAAGTAGTCAGATTGTGCCGAACTTGCGTTCGGAACATCTGGAGTGACGTAACCATCGATCTGTGTCGGACTGAGTCCGCCGGATCGTATGTTACGTCACTATATTCTACTTTTGCTGGTCTGTAGGGCTTGATAACTACGGCGAATCAGGCTCGCCACAAATACGCTGTGGAATTCAAGCGTATTTGCAGTTGACAGCTTGATAAATAGAGGCCAATCTGTATGGCAACCTGTATATTACCTATGTATTAAAAGGACATGAAATCCAATTTTTGGCCTTTCATGATTCAGATAGAGAATACAATTTTAAACAACATTCCAATTTACTTCTTTTATTTAATTTGCTTCATTCTTTAGATATATGTTGTTGAAGAAATAGCAATGCACATGGGTGAGCCAATAACACAAGACATCTATGTGCAGCCACTGAGCCTATTTAGATATACTTTTCAACAAAGTATATCAAGAGAATGAAACAAATTAGATAACAGAAGTAAATTGGAGATGTGTTTAAAATTGTATGCTCTTTCTAAATCATGAAAGAAAAAAAAATGGAGTTTCATGTCGCTTTAAATGTCTTGCTTTCCACATTGTGATATCACAATACCAGCAGTAGATTCAAGAATAATAAAGCTTCAAAATGGTGCAGTTAATAAAATAATAATTGTGCTTGCCTCATGGGGCCCACTGGCCCAGTGGGCCCCTGACAAGAGTCACCTCTTTCATCCCCTGATGGCGGCCCTGCTTGTAATCTAGCCCTAAATGTTTCATAATAGGGACATTTAAACACTAAATACATTTTATAAGCAAAGTTATGGGCCATATTGAAATCTAGCCTGCACTACATTATACTGCTTGCTTGTTTGCACATGTGCAGCAACTCTACTTCAGATACGTGCAGTGAAACCTTGCACAACTTCCTTTTAACTAGTGTTCCCCCAGCCGCAGAAGACAGCAGGACACACAGCCTGTCACAAGTACAAAGACAACAAAAGCAATAACATTCTTAGTCTCTCCGTTATCTTCCTGCTAAGAAATGTTACAGAGCTGAAGACACCAGGCACAAGCAAACAGTGGGTGAAAAATCAGCCTCAGGACCAAAAGTGTTTTGACCAGAGCTGTGTCGTGGCTGCACACTGATATACAAATGGCATGCATCCCTCTGCTTGCGACTCATGTCTTCAGCTAAAAAACAATGCTTCGCAGGGAGAAAGTGGACGGACTTAGAATGTTATTGCAGTTGCTCTTATTGCACTTTCAGCAGGCTGTCTGTCCTGTGGCCCCTGCTGTCATCTGAGGATGGTGGAGTACTAGGTAAATATAAGTGATGAAGTCCCAAAGGTTACAGGACCAGCTAGATTTGGATGTGTCATATGTCATTCCAGCAAGCAGTCAGAGCTTGGACTTCTACCACTGAGAATGAAGTGCAGTAACACACTGGCTACGAAAAAGGTCCGCAAAACATTACAACATAAATATGGCCATCAAAGAGGTCTCATATTTCTCCATAAATAGATTGGCCAGGGAAGGGGCCACATTAGATTCCATGGCCGTACCAGAGATTTGTTGATAGACAAAGTTTTCAAAGCGAAAATAGTTCATTTTTAGGCTGTCAGGGTTTTTTCCCTGTGTGATGCTGCTCATTTCCTGCAAGCACTCTTATGGCCAGACTGGTGTACATCATCCATGTGAGACAGGTTGCAGTCTCAGAATTGTGATGTCATCACTTATTATTTAAAGGGCCTCTGTTCAGTATGCTTTGCCCTTGCATTGTCTCAGACCTGTTTGTGAGTTCCAGTTCCTGTGTATTACCTGGATGTCTGACAACCCTCCTGGTTCCTTATCCCTGGCTTGTTCCTGACCCTGCTGTTCTGCTTGTTCCTGATTCCAGCTTGTCTGACTACTCGCTTTGGCTCCTGATTCGGCTCGTCTGACTATTTGCAGCTCAATGAGGAAGTCTCTAGGAGGACCGATGTACGGATATCTATCCAATGCTTCACTTATGCATTGCTTGCCACTCTCGTGTGGTATAATAGTATACAAGCTGTTGACATCAGCAGTTGCTAGAATCCATGTATCCTCAATGTGTAGATCCACTAATTCTTCAATTAGTTGAGAAGAGTCCTGTAGATATGATTGCATGTTTCTGACCAAAGGTTGTAAGTAGTGGTCAACAAAAACAGCTAGTCTAGAAGTGATTGAATTGTGTGCTGAGACAATCGGTCTGCCAGGAGGTCTCTCCATGTTCTTATGAATTTTTGGCAGTGTGTATAATATAGGGCATGATGGAAATTCCAACCTTCAAAAGTTACAGGTACTCTCATCAATCCATCCGGATCTATGGCCATTTTGCACTGCTTCATCAATGATGATTTGAAACCTCCTGGTTGGATCACTCTTGAGTATGGAATATGTGGTTTGATTATCTGTGTTGCTGGTTGCATTCATTCTGTCACAAATCATCACTGCACTGTTATATCATTACTGACTGTTGAATATTGATACTCAGACTAATATCGTTATATTAGATCACACACTGATGTTTACTATCTGATCAGGTTGTTTCCATGACTACCATTTGGTATTTCTTTGGTCCTAGTTGGGGGTGGGGTGTGCTTGTTTATAGCTATATATTGTTTTGAATTTGTATACACTGTGTCTGAGGAAGGGGATATTTTGTCCCCGAAACATCACTCACTTTTCACAGTAAAAGTTGTTTGGAAAAGACCATAGAGTGCAAGTTTTGTTTGATGTACTTATACTAGCACCATGACAGCCATTGGACTAAGTGAGAGTGCTCTTCTCTGCTATAAATAAATATAAATATATATATATATTATATACTGTGTATATATATATATATATATATATATATATATATATATATATAAAAACCAAGGTCTTTAGAATGATGGAGACAACAGGATGACCTAATAATATTCCATCATGTGACCAAAGAAGTACTACTTTCCTGAGTTTAGGGGCTACAAAAAGGTGGCTTGGCGGTACCTTCATACATCAAAGTAAATTATTATGTGCTTCTTGTAACGGTTGTGGTAGAGCAGTAGAGCTCTGTGCCACAATTATGTGTGGTGGAATTATATACTGTTCAGTGGGATGATCTTGATTTGAGGATATAAACTGATGGGAAAGAGCATCAGCTTTCTTGTTCTTGTGTCCTGGAACATATGACAGGATAAAATTGAAATGGGAAAAGAAAAAGGCCCACTGGGCATGATGTGAATTCAGGCCCAGTGAAGACACAATAGGTTTTATAGCCAGTAGTTCTTGGTTCCCTACATCATAGTTGATTTTGGCAGGAGAAAACTTCTTAGAGAAAAATGCTACTGGGAGAATTCTGCCTGATATAGGTTGCCTTTGAGATTGCATTGGCCCAGCCCCCACTTCAGAGGCGTCATCGTAAACCATATAGTAAATACCTGGATTAGGATCCTGAAGAATAGGTGCCATGCTAAACCTTCAGTTGCGGGAAAGCTGACACAGCTTCGAAGGACCATACTTAACAGTTTACCTTCTTCTTGGTCATAACAGTAAGGGGTAAAGCTATGGCAAATCCTTTGATGAAGTGGCTGTATTAATTGGCAAACCCCAGAAAACTTTGGAGCCCTCTCAGGGTGTCCAGCTACCACCATTGCAGAACAGCAGCAAGTTTTTGTGGGTCCATTTGATAACCTTCAGGGCTTATAATGTACTCAAGGAAAAGTATATGACTTTGATAAAAAGTAAATTTTTCAATCTTGGCATAGAGGTGGTTTTCACATAAGCGCTTTAACACTTGCTTTACATGTATAATGTGTTCCTGGTAACTCTTTGAAAATATTAGGATATCATTAAGATAAATTATAACAAACATTTTTTTATGATGTCATGGAATACCTTATTCATGAAATGAAGCAGGAGCATTGCACAGTCCAAACAGCATAATCTGATATTCATAGTGCCCATACCGAGTGTTAAATGCCGTCTTCCACTCTTCACCCTCTCTTATGCGAATGAGGTTATAAGCTCCCATATGTCCAGCTTAGTGAAAGTTGTAGCTCCTTTAAGTACTTTAAACAACTCTAGAATGAAAGGCAAAAGGTAAGAATCTTTCACAGTAATTTAGTTTAACCCTCAATAATAAATACATGTTCAGAGACCTCCATCTTTCTTTTCTACAAAGAAAAAACATGCCCCTACTGGAGAAGAGGAATGGATAAAACTTCTCTTCAAGTTGTCCAGGGTATACTATTCCAAAGAAGTGCCCCAGGAACGAAGTTGATTGGACAGTCGTAGAAACAGTATGGGGTAGAAATTCTGCCTTTTTCTTGAAAAATACATCTGCAAATGGTATTGGTATTCTTGTGGCAAAGTAGGAGGTATCTCCACAGAAGCTGAAAGACTGGAGTGTAGTCTTTTAGGGGCAATGTATACAGTTCAGTTGACAGGCAACTCCCAGGAGGTTAATTCTCCCGAAACCCAGTCAAAAGATGGATTGTGTTGTTGCAACCAGTGATACCCAAGTATAACAGGCATGAAAGGAGAATTGATTAGGTATAGGACAATATCTTCCTCATGGAGTGCACTAACTCAAAGGGTGACTGGTGTAGTCTCAAATTCTACAATACCTTTTCCTAAAGGCTGACCACACAGAGTGTTGATGCACAGGGGCCTTGGCTTTGAAACAAAAGGAATGTTGTGCTTCTTAGCCAAAGTGTAATCTATTGAAATATCTGCAGCTCTGGAATCCATAAAAGCATCACAATATACATTATGTTACATAATATGGAAAAGTGCAGGTACTGTAATCTTAGTCTTGGAGGAATGACTTGCAAGGTCTAACCGGCTCCTCCAACACAGGTTAGACCTTCACTTTTACGGGACAGGAATGGCAAGAGAATTACATATGTCCTTCCATTCCGCAGTATAAACATAGGCCCAGGGAGCATCTTTTCTGTCTCTCTGCTTCTGTCAAGTGAAGACGGTTGACTTCTATGGGTTCCCTGGGTTCGACTGAAGGTTTTGGCTTAAGCTCAGGTGCTATTTGAAAATGAGGAGCTAATTGGTAAGCAAATTGAGGTATTTTGTGATTCCGTTCCCTCTCCTGACGCCTTTGATGATATTGAACATCCAGTCAGACACATAACTCAATGAGTTTTTCAAGAATGATCTTTATACACTAGTACATGGCTTGTGATCTGCAAGACGTCTGGGAAAAGCTGCACGTAAAGCACCAGCACCGCAATTTTCAGACTCAACAAATCCTAAATATGCCACTGCTTTCACCATTACATGGAATTTATTTCTAAATGTATTCTTCTATATTAATCTAAAAAAGTAGCCATCAAGTAAAATAAGATTTGTGTGGCAACCCTACACGATTTATGTGCATATCTGCCAACAACCAGACAGACATCTTTATGTATTATATTATTTATTTTTTGTACAATTAATTCTACAAGCTGAATTACAAATATTCAGGGAGTCTGTCTTATAACATCAGGTTATTTTATTGTGAGATTATTGTTCAGCAGAAAGAGTGTTATGTAACTATGTCACCTACTGGGATTGATTACTATTTTCTATGTTCGGTACAAGCAGTACATATGATAGTATTATTGTGTTATTGATGTTCACAGCTGTGAATAGATAACTGTGTTTGTTTGCTTTCAGTCGGTATCTGTGACATAAACCATCACAAAAAATACTTTTCCTCACTTGTAGAAATATTGTTTTTCAAAATTCTATTCTCCTATTAATAGATTCCTTGGCTTCAATAGTTAAATACTTACAAAGGTAAAAGCTTTTTTTTTAGATGCAAAAGTGCCCTTTAAAAGGGACAGGAAACCCCAATTTTATTTTCATGATTTGGATAGAACATAAAATTTTAAACAACTTTTTGCTTCATTTTCTTGGTATCCTTTGCTGAAGGAACAGCATTGCACTACTGGATTGCACGCATCTAGGTAACCAATCACAAGAGACAAATGTGTGCAGGCACCAATCAGCAGCTAGCTCCTACTAACGTAGGATATTTGTGTATTCTTTTTCAGCAAGGGACACCAAGAGAACAAAGCACATTTAAAAATAGAAGGGAATTGAAAAGTGTCTTAAAATAATGCTCTATCTGAATCATGTAAGTTTAATTTGCACTTTACTATCCCTTTAAAGGACCAGTGAACACAGTAGATTTGCATAATCAACAGATGCAAGATAATGATACAATGCAATAGCACTTAGTCTAAATTTCAAATGAATAGTAGATTTTTTTTCTGACAATTTTAAAAGTTATGTCTGTTTCCAGTCCCCCTGTACCATGTGACAGCCATCAGCCAATCACAAATGCATATGTTTATTCTGTAAATTCTTGCACATGTTCAGTAGGAGCTGGTGACTCAAAATGTTTAAATATAAAAATACTGTTCACTTTTTTTTAATGGAAGTAAATTGGAAAGTTGTTTAAAATGGCTGCTCTATCTGAATAATTTAATTTTGACTTGAGTGTCCCTTTAACTGAATGACCATTAATGGATTAGAAAGTCTGGTTATTTACAACAACATTTCTAATATGATTTAAAACTGTTCAATTGTCATTAAAGTTAGTCGTATAATTGTGCTTAGTATTCTCCACAGAAGATTTTGACAGGCAGGTGCCATTTTGAAGTAGTTTGAGGGGTGGGGAGCAGTGTAATACATTTAAAGTTTGTAAAGATCAACTTGGTAACACACCTTGTCACCACACAAGGGGGTGCAATACACTAAAACAGCTTTACAAAATATTATAGCAAATCCTATAGCCAATCTTATGTTATGAATTGCTATAGCAACTTTTATGGCAGATCTTATGTTGCCCAAAATAATTAGGCAAAATATTCACTAGACAATTCTCTAATTTAAGCAATTCTTATCTTAAACGTCCATATATATGGTAAATATTTGTTTAGTTCCGTCCCTTCTTGAGACTCCAGAGGATTCTTTACTTTCCACTGCCGGCTGCTCCTTCCCAATCCAATGGGACAAAGTTAAAGGGACACTGAACCCAAAAATTTTTCTTTCGTGATTCAGATAGAGCATGAAATTTATATTGCAATAATGTTTCACTTTCAAGAATGAAACACTTTATGCATTGTTGAAATGTTGAATTTAATTGTCCTTTAAAGGGACACTGAACCCACATTTCTTTCATGTAATTAGCAAGAGTCCATGAGCTAGTGACGTATGGGATATACATTCCTACCAGGAGGGGCAAAGTTTCCCAAACCTCAAAATGCCTATAAATACACCCCTCACCACACCCACAATTCAGTTTTACAAACTTTGCCTCCGATGGAGGTGGTGAAGTAAGTTTGTGCTAGATTTTACGTTGATATGCGCTTCGCAGCAAGTTGGAGCCCGGTTTTCCTCTCAGCGTGCAGTGAATGTCAGAGGGATGTGAGGAGAGTATTGCCTATTTGAATGCAGTGATCTCCTTCTAAGGGGTCTATTTCATAGGTTCTCTGTTATCGGTCGTAGAGATTCATCTCTTACCTCCCTTTTCAGATCGACGATATACTCTTATATATACCATTACCTCTGCTGATTCTCGTTTCAGTACTGGTTTGGCTTTCTACAAACATGTAGATGAGTGTCCTGGGGTAAGTAAATCTTATTTTCTGTGACACTCTAAGCTATGGTTGGGCACTTTGTTTATAAAGTTCTAAATATATGTATTCAAACATTTATTTGCCTTGACTCAGAATGTTCAACTTTCCTTATTTTTCAGACAGTCAGTTTCATATTTGGGATAATGCATTTGATTTAATCATTTTTTCTTACCTTCAAAAATTTGACTTTTTTCCCTGTGGGCTGTTAGGCTCGCGGGGGCTGAAAATGCTTCATTTTATTGCGTCATTCTTGGCGCAGACTTTTTTGGCGCAAAAATTATTTTCCGTTTCCGGCGTCATACGTGTCGCCGAAAGTTGCGTCATTTTTTGACGTTATTTTGCGCCAAAAATGTCAGCGTTCCGGATGTGGCGTCATTTTTGGCGCCAAAAAGCATTTAGGCGCCAAATAAGGTGGGCGTCTTATTTGGCGCTAAAAAATATGGGCGTCGCTTTTGTCTCCACATTATTTAAGTCTCATTTTTCATTGCTTCTGGTTGCTAGAAGCTTGTTCTTTGGCATTTTTTCCCATTCCTGAAACCTGTCATTTAAGGAATTTGATCAATTTTGCTTTATATGTTGTTGTTTTTTCTCTTACATATTGCAAGATGTCTCACGTTGCATCTGAGTCAGAAGATACTACAGGAAAATCGCTGTCTAGTGCTGGATCTACCAAAGCTAAGTGTATCTGCTGTAAACTTTTGGTAGCTATTCCTCCAGCTGTTGTTTGTATTGATTGTCATGACAAACTTGTTAATGCAGATAATATTTCCTTTAGTAAAGTACCATTGCCTGTTGCAGTTCCTTCAACATCTAAGGTGCAGAATGTTCCTGATGACATAAGAGATTTTGTTTCTGAATCCATAAAGAAGGCTATGTCTGTTATTTCTCCTTCTAGTAAACGTAAAAAATCTTTTAAAACTTCTCTCCCTACAGATGAATTTTTAAATGAACATCATCATTCTGATTCTGATGACTCTTCTGGTTCAGAGGATTCTGTCTCAGAGGTTGATGCTGATAAATCTTCATATTTATTTAAAATGGAATTTATTCGTTCTTTACTTAAAGAAGTTCTAATTGCTTTAGAAATAGAGGATTCTGGTCCTCTTGATACTAATTCTAAATGTTTGGATAAGGTATTTAAATCTCCTGTGGTTATTCCAGAAGTTTTTCCTGTTCCTAATGCTATTTCTGCAGTAATTTCCAAAGAATGGGATAAATTGGGTAATTCATTTACTCCTTCTAAACGTTTTAAGCAATTATATCCTGTGCCGTCTGACAGATTAGAATTTTGGGACAAAATCCCTAAGGTTGATGGGGCTATTTCTACCCTTGCTAAACGTACTACTATTCCTACGTCAGATGGTACTTCGTTTAAGGATCCTTTAGATAGGAAAATTGAATCCTTTCTAAGAAAAGCTTATCTGTGTTCAGGTAATCTTCTTAGACCTGCTATATCTTTGGCTGATGTTGCTGCAGCTTCAACTTTTTGGTTGGAAACCTTAGCGCAACAAGTAACACATCATGATTCTCATGATATTATTATTCTTCTTCAGCATGCTAATAATTTTATCTGTGATGCCATCTTTGATATTATCAGGGTTGATGTCAGGTTTATGTCTCTAGCTATTTTAGCTAGAAGAGCTTTATGGCTTAAGACTTGGAATGCTGATATGGCTTCTAAATCAACTCTACTTTCCATTTCTTTCCAGGGTAACAAATTATTTGGTTCTCAGTTGGATTCTATTATTTCAACTGTTACTGGCGGGAAAGGAACTTTTTTACCACAGGATAAAAAATCTAAGGGTAAAAACAGAGCTAATAATCGTTTTCGTTCCTTTCGTTTCAACAAAGAACAAAAACCTGATCCTTCATCCTCAGGAGCAGTTTCAGTTTGGAAACCATCTCCAATCTGGAATAAATCCAAGCCAGCCAGAAAGGCAAAGCCTGCTTCTAAGTCCACATGAAGGTGCGGCCCTCATTCCAGCTCAGCTGGTAGGGGGCAGGTTACGTTTTTTCAAAGAAATTTGGATCACTTTTGTTCACAATCTTTGGATTCAGAACATTGTTTCAGAAGGGTACAGAATTGGTTTCAAGTTGAGACCTCCTGCAAAGAGATTTTTTCTTTCCCGTGTCCCAGTAAATCCAGTAAAAGCTCAAGCATTTCTGAATTGTGTTTCAGATCTAGAGTTGACTGGAGTAATTGTGCCAGTTCCAGTTCAGGAACAGGGGATGGGGTTTTATTCAAATCTCTTCATTGTACCAAAGAAGGAGAATTCCTTCAGACCAGTTCTGGATCTAAAAATATTGAATCGTTATGTAAGGATACCAACGTTCAAGATGGTAACTGTAAGGACTATCTTGCCTTTTGTTCAGCAAGGGAATTATATGTCCACAATAGATTTACAGGATGCATATCTGCATATTCCGATTCATCCGGATCATTATCGGTTCCTGAGATTCTCTTTTCTGGACAAGCATTACCAGTTTGTGGCTCTGCCGTTTGGCCTTGCTACAGCTCCAAGAATTTTTACAAAGGTTCTCGGTGCCCTTCTGTCTGTAATCAGAGAACAGGGTATTGTGGTATTTCCTTATTTGGACGATATCTTGGTACTTGCTCAGTCTTTACATTTAGCAGAATTTCATACGAATCGACTTGTGTTGTTTCTTCAAGATCATGGTTGGAGGATCAATTTACCAAAAAGTTCATTGATTCCTCAGACAAGGGTAACCTTTCTGGGTTTCCAAATAGATTCAGTGTCCATGACTCTGTCTTTAACAGACAAGAGGCGTCTAAAACTGATGGTAGCTTGTCGAAACCTTCAGTCACAATCATTCCCTTCGGTAGCCTTATGCATGGAAATTCTAGGTCTTATGACTGCTGCATCGGACGCGATCCCCTTTGCTCGTTTTCACATGCGTCCTCTTCAGCTTTGTATGCTGAATCAATGGTGCAAGGATTACACAAAGATATCTCAATTAATATCTTTAAAACCGATTGTTCGACACTCTCTAACGTGGTGGACAGATCACCATCGTTTAATTCAGGGGGCTTCTTTTGTGCTTCCGACCTGGACTGTAATTTCAACAGATGCAAGTCTCACAGGTTGGGGAGCTGTGTGGGGATCTCTGACGGCACAAGTAGTTTGGGAATCTCAGGAGGTGAGATTACCGATCAATATTTTGGAACTCCGTGCAATTTTCAGAGCTCTTCAGTTTTGGCCTCTTCTGAAGAGAGAATCGTTCATTTGTTTTCAGACAGACAATGTCACAACTGTGGCATACATCAATCATCAAGGAGGAACTCACAGTCCTCTGGCTATGAAAGAAGTATCTCGAATTTTGGTTTGGGCGGAATCCAGCTCCTGTCTAATCTCTGCGGTTCATATCCCAGGTGTAGACAATTGGGTAGCGGATTATCTCAGTCGCCAAACGTTGCATCCGGGCGAATGGTCTCTTCACCCAGAGGTATTTCTTCAGATCATTCAAATGTGGGAACTTCCAGAAATAGATTTGATGGCGTCCCATCTAAACAAGAAACTTCCCAGGTATCTGTCCAGATCCCGGGATCCTCAGGCGGAGGCAGTGGATGCATTATCACTTCCTTGGAAGTATCATCCTGCCTATATCTTTCCGCCTCTAGTTCTTCTTCCAAGAGTAATCTCCAAGATTCTGAAGGAATGCTCGTTTGTTCTGCTGGTAGCTCCGGCATGGCCTCACAGGTTTTGGTATGCGGATCTTGTCCGGATGGCCTCTTGCCAACCGTGGACTCTTCCGTTAAGACCAGACCTTCTGTCACAAGGTCCTTTTTTCCATCAGGATCTGAAATCCTTAAATTTAAAGGTATGGAGATTGAACGCTTGATTCTTCGTCAAAGAGGTTTCTCTGACGCTGTGATTAATACTATGTTACAGGCTCGTAAATCTGTATCTAGAGAGATATATTATAGAGTCTGGAAGACTTATATTTCTTGGTGTATTTCTCATCATTTTTCTTGGCATTCTTTTAGAATTCCGAGAATTTTACAGTTTCTTCAGGATGGTTTAGATAAAGGTTTTTCCGCAAGTTCCTTGAAAGGACAAATCTCTGCTCTTTCTGTTCTTTTTCACAGAAAGATTGCTATTCTTCCTGATATTCATTGTTTTGTACAAGCTTTGGTTCGTATAAAACCTGTCATTAAGTCAATTTCTCCTCCTTGGAGTTTGAATTTGGTTCTGGGGGCTCTTCAAGCTCCTCCGTTTGAACCTATGCATTCATTGGACATTAAATTACTTTCTTGGAAAGTTTTGTTCCTTTTGGCCATCTCTTCTGCCAGAAGAGTTTCTGAATTATCTGCTCTTTCTTGTGAGTCTCCTTTTCTGATTTTTCATCAGGATAAGGCGGTGTTGCAAACTTCTTTTGAATTTTTACCTAAAGTTGTGAATTCCAACAACATTAGTAGAGAAATTGTGGTTCCTTCATTATGTCCTAATCCTAAGAATTCTAAGGAGAAATCGCTGCATTCTTTGGATGTTGTTAGAGCTTTGAAATATTATGTTGAAGCTACTAAATCTTTCAGAAAGACTTCTAGTCTATTTGTTATCTTTTCCGGTTCTAGAAAAGGCCAGAAAGCTTCTGCCATTTCTTTGGCATCTTGGTTGAAATCTTTAATTCATCTTGCCTATGTTGAGTCGGGTAAAACTCCGCCTCAGAGAATTACAGCTCATTCTACTAGGTCAGTTTCTACTTCCTGAGCGTTTAGGAATGAAGCTTCGGTTGATCAGATTTGCAAAGCAGCAACTTGGTCCTCTTTGCATACTTTTACTAAATTCTACCATTTTGATGTATTTTCTTCTTCTGAAGCAGTTTTTGGTAGAAAAGTACTTCAGGCAGCGGTTTCAGTTTGAATCTTCTGCTTATGTTTTTCGTTAAACTTTATTTTGGGTGTGGATTATTTTCAGCAGGAATTGGCTGTCTTTATTTTATCCCTCCCTCTCTAGTGACTCTTGTGTGGAAAGATCCACATCTTGGGTAATCATTATCCCATACGTCACTAGCTCATGGACTCTTGCTAATTACATGAAAGAAAACATAATTTATGTAAGAACTTACCTGATAAATTCATTTCTTTCATATTAGCAAGAGTCCATGAGGCCCGCCCTTTTTTTGGGGTGGTTATGATTTTTTTGTATAAAGCACAATTATTCCAATTCCTTATTTTATATGCTTTCGCACTTTTTTCTTATCACCCCACTTCTTGGCTATTCGTTAAACTGAATTGTGGGTGTGGTGAGGGGTGTATTTATAGGCATTTTGAGGTTTGGGAAACTTTGCCCCTCCTGGTAGGAATGTATATCCCATACGTCACTAGCTCATGGACTCTTGCTAATATGAAAGAAATGAATTTATCAGGTAAGTTCTTACATAAATTATGTTTTTTTTGTGTGATTCAGATAGAGCATGGCATTTTAAGCAACTTTCTAATTGACTCCTATTATCAAATTGTCTTCATTCTTTTGGTATCTTTATTTGAAATGCAAGAATGTAAGTTTAGATGCCGGCCCATTTTTTGTGAACAACTTGGGTTGTCCTTGCTGATTGGGGGATAAATTCATCCACCAATAAAAAAGTGCTGTCCAGAGTACTGAACCAAAGTAAGCTGCATCCCGGTGGATTTCAAAATGGCAGGGAAGTATAGCAAAAGAAAACTAACCTCCCACACAAAGTATTAACACATACACCGCAAACCCACACATCGCAAAATAATAAATTAATTAACCCCTTAATCTCTTAACCGTCAACCACCCACATCACAATAAACCTAATTTACCCTTATTAACCCCTAAACCGCAAAATCCCCACATCGCAATAAACATAATTAACCTATTAACCCCTAAACCACAAAATCCCCACATCGCAATAAACATAATTAACCTATTAACCCCTAAACCGCAAAACCCCCACATCACAATAAACCTATTTACCCTATTAACCCCTAAACCGCAAAACTCCCACATCGCAATAAACCTAATTTACCATATTAACCCCTAAATAGCAAAATACCCATATCGCAATAAACATAATTAACCTATTAACCCCTAAACCACAAAACCCACAACGCAAATAACTAATTAAATTACAAAACCCCCTAACCTAACACACCCTAAATTAACACAAATTACCTAAACTAAAAAATACTAAAGTTACAAAAAATAAAAAAAATAAGATTACAAAAAATAAAAAAAGGCTAACATTAAAGAAAATAGAAAAACAAATTACCAAAATTTACAAAATTAAACCGAATCCCTATTAAAATAAAAAAAAAAACCTACTGTTAGGGGGGACTTAGACTTTTTTTCTGCAAAAGAGCTGTTTATCTTGGGGCAATGCCCTGCAAAAAGCCCTTTAAGGGCTACTGGCAGTTTATTCTTAGAGTAGGGGGTGTTTTCATTTTGGGGGGCTTTTCTATTTTCATAGGGATTAGGTATAATATTTTTAAATTTGATAATTTTGTTTCTGTTATATTAGATTTTTTTAATTTCTGTAATTTTAGATTAATTTAAATTTAGGTTTATTTTTTGGGGGTTAGACTTACTGTAGGTTTTTATTTTTTAAATATATATTTATTTATTTTTTTTAGATTGGGGTGGGTAGCAATAGAGCTAAATGCCCTTTTAAAGGCAATGCCCATACAAATGCCCTTTTCAGGGCAATGGATACTTTAGGTTTTTTAGTGTTAGGTTTATTTATTTTGGGGGGTTTGGGGGGTGGTGGGTTTTACTCTTAGGGGGGACTTAGAATTTTTGGTAACTGCAAAAGAGCTGTTTAACTCAGGGCAATGCCCTACAAAAAGCCCTTTTAATAGCTATTGGTAGTTTAGCATTAGATTAGGGGGTGTTTTTATTTTGGGGGGGAGCTTTTTAATTTTCACAGGGATTAGATTTAATTTGTTTATTTTTTTCTGTAGTTCAATTTTTTTATTTATTTTGTATTAAAAACACATAGGCCTAGATTTGGAGTTTGGCGGTAGCCGTGAAAACCAGCGTTAGAGGCTCCTAACGCTGGTTTTAGGCTACCTCCGGTATTTGGAGTCACTCAAAAAGGGTCTAACGCTCACTTTTCAGCCGCGACTTTTCCATACCGCAGATCCCCTTACGTAAATTGCGTATCCTATCTTTTCAATGGGATTTTTCTAACTCCGGTATTTAGAGTCGTGTCTGAAGTGAGCGTTAGAAATCTAACGACAAAACTCCAGCCGCAGAAAAAAGTCAGTAGTTAAGAGCTTTCTGGGCTAACGCCGGTTCATAAAGCTCTTAACTACTGTGCTCTAAAGTACACTAACACCCATAAACTACCTATGTACCCCTAAATCGAGGTCCCCCCACATTGCCGACACTCGATTAATTTTTTTAACCCCTAATCTGCCGACCGCCACCTACGTTATCCTTATGTTCCCCTAATCTGCTGCCCCTAACACCGCCGACCCCTATATTATATTTATTAACCCCTAACCTGCCCTCCCTAACATCGCCGACACCTAACTTCAATTATTAACCCCTAATCTGCCGACCGAATCTCGCCGCTATTCTAATAAATTTCTTAACCCCTAAAGCTAAGTCTAACCCTAACACTAACACCCCCCTAAGTTAAATATAATTTTAAGCTAACGAAATTAATTAACTCTTATTAAATAAATTATTCCTATTTAAAGCTAAATACTTACCTGTAAAATAAATCCTAATATAGCTACAATATAAATTATAATTATATTATAGCTCTTTTAGGATTAATATTTATTTTACAGGTAACTTTGTATTTATTTTAACCAGGTACAATAGCTATTAAATAGTTAAGAACTATTTAATAGCTAAAATAGTTAAAATAATTACAAATTTACCTGTAAAATAAATCCTAACCTAAGTTACAATTAAACCTAACACTACACTATCAATACATTAATTAAATACAATATCTACAAATAAGTACAATGAAATAAACTAACTAAAGTACAAAAAATAAAAAAGAACTAAGTTACAAAAAATAAAAAAATATTTACAAACATAAGGAAAATCTTACAACAATTTTAAACTAATTACACCTACTCTAAGCTCCCTAATAAAATAACAAAGCCCCCCAAAATAAAAAAATGCCCTACCCTATTCTAAATTACTAAAGTTCAAAGCTCTTTTACCTTACCAGCCCTGAACAGGGCCCTTTGCGGGGCATGCCCCAAGAAGTTCAGCTCTTTTGCCTGTAAAAAAAAACATACAATACCCCCCCCCAACATTACAACCCACCACCCACATACCCCTAATCTAACCCAAACCCCCCTTAAATAAACCTAACACTAAGCCCCTGAAGATCATCCTACCTTGTCTTCACCATACCAGGTTCACCGATCCGTCCTGGCTCCAAAATCTTCATCCAACCCAAGCGGGGGCTGGCGATCCATCTTCCGGCAGCTGAAGAGGTCCAGAAGAGGCTCCAAAGTCTTCATCCTATCCGGGAAGAAGAGTAGATCCGGACCGGCAACCATCATCTTCCAAGCGGCATCTTCTATCTTCATCCAATGAGGACCGGCTCCATCCTGAAGACCTCCACCGCGGACCCATCTTCATCCGGCGACGTCCAACTGAAGAATGACGGTTCCTTTAAGGGACGTCATCCAAGATGGCGTCCCTCGAATTCCGATTGGCTGATAGGATTCTATCAGCCAATCGGAATTAAGGTAGGAATATTCTGATTGGCTGATCGAATCAGCCAATCAGAATCAAGATCAATCCGATTGGCTGATCCAATCAGCCAATCAGATTGAGCTCGCATTCTATTGGCTGATCGGAACAGCCAATAGAATGCGAGCTCAATCTGATTGGCTGATTGGATCAGCCAATCGGATTGAACTTGATTCTGATTGGCTGATTCCATCAGCCAATCAGAATATTCCTACCTTAATTCCGATTGGCTGATAGAATCCTATCAGCCAATCGGAATTCGAGGGACGCCATCTTGGATGACGTCCCTTAAAGGAACCGTCATTCTTCAGTTGGACGTCGCCGGATGAAGATGGGTCCGCGGTGGAGGTCTTCAGGATGGAGCCGGTCCTCATTGGATGAAGATAGAAGATGCCGCTTGGAAGAAGATGGTTGCCGGTCCGGATCTACTCTTCTTCCCGGATAGGATGAAGACTTTGGACCCTCTTCTGGACTTCTTCAGTGGATGTCTAGCCCCCGCTTGGGTTGGATGAAGATATCGGAGCCAGGACGGATCGGTGTGATACCCGGTGAGGTGAAGACAAGGTAGGATGATCTTCAGGGGCTTAGTGTTAGGTTTATTTAAGGGGGGTTTGGGTTAGATGTATGTGGGTGGTGGGTTGTAATGTTGGGGGGGGGGTATTGTATGTTTTTTTTTACAGGCAAAAGAGCTGAACTTCTTGGGGCATGCCCCGCAAAGGGCCCTGTTCAGGGCTGGTAAGGTAAAAGAGCTTTGAACTTTAGTAATTTAGAATAGGGTAGGGCATTTTTTATTTTGGGGGGCTTTGTTATTTTATTAGGGGGCTTAGAGTAGGTGTAATTAGTTTAAAATTGTTGTAAGATTTTCCTTATGTTTGTAAATATTTTTTTATTTTTTGTAACTTAGTTCTTTTTTATTTTTTGTACTTTAGTTAGTTTATTTCATTGTAGTTATTTGTAGATATTGTATTTAATTAATGTATTGATAGTGTAGTGTTAGATTTAATTGTAGGTAATTGTAGATATTTTATTTAATTAATTTAATGATAGTGTAGTGTTAGGTTTAATTGTAACTTAGGTTAGGATTTATTTTACAGGTAATTTTGTTATTATTTTAACTAGGTAACTATTAAATAGTTCTTAACTATTTAATAGCTATTGTACCTGGTTAAAATAATTACAAAGTTACCTGTAAAATAAATATTAATCCTAAAATAGCTATAATATAATTATAATTTATAGTGTAGCTATATTAGGATTTATTTTACAGGTAAGTATTTAGCTTTAAATAGGAATAATTTATTTAATAAGAGATAATTAATTTCGTTAGATGTAAATTATATTTAACTTAGGGGGGTGTTAGTGTTAGGGTTAGACTTAGCTTTAGGGGTTAATACATTTATTAGAATAGCGGTGAGCTCCAGTCGGCAGATTAGGGGTTAATAATTGAAGTTAGGTGTCGGCGATGTTAGGGAGGGCAGATTAGGGGTTAATACTATTTATTATAGGGTTAGTGAGGCGGATTAGGGGTTAATAACTTTATTATAGTAGCGCTCAGGTCCGCTCGGCAGATTAGGGGTTAATAAGTGTAGGCAGGTGGAGGCGACGTTGTGGGGGGCAGATTAGGGGTTAATAAATATAATATAGGGGTCGGCGATGTTAGGGCAGCAGATTAGGGGTACATAGGGATAATGTAAGTAGCGGCGGTTTACGGAGCGGCAGATTAGGGGTTAATAATAATATGCAGGGGTCAGCGATAGCGGGGGCGGCAGAATAGGGGTTAATAAGTGTAAGGTTAGGGGTGTTTAGACTCGGGGTACATGTTAGAGTGTTAGGTGCAGACGTAGGAAGTGTTTCCGCATAGCAAACAATGGGGCTGCGTTAGGAGCTGAACGCGGCTTTTTTGCAGGTGTTAGGTTTTTTTTCGACTCAAACAGCCCCATTGTTTCCTATGGGGGAATCGTGCACGAGCACGTTTTTTAGGCTGGCCGCGTCCGTAAGCAACTCTGGTATCGAGAGTTGAAGCTGCGTTAAATATGCTCTACGCTCCTTTTTTGGAGCCTAACGCAGCCTTTATGTGGACTCTCAATACCAGAGTTATTTTTATGGTGCGGCCAGAAAAAAGCCGGCGTTAGCTACGCGGGTCCTTACTGACAAAACTCTAAATCTAGCCGATAGACTGCCCTCTGGGCAGGCTTACCAACTAGTATAAGATAATTTTAGGTTAAAGAGACAGTCTACACCAGAATCTTTATTGTTTAAAAAGATAGATAATCCCTTTATTATCCATTCCCCAGTTATGCATAACCAACACAGTTATATTAATACACTTTTTACCTCTGTGATTACTTTGTTTCTAAGCCTCTGCAGACTGCCCCCTTATTTCAGTTCTTTTGACAGACTTGCATTTTAGCCAATCAGTGCTAACTCCTAGGCAACTCCACTGACGGGAGCACAATGTTATCTATATGGCACACATGAACTAACGCCCTCAAGTTGTCAAAAAAATGTCAAAATGCATTCAGATAGGAGGCAGCCTTTAAGTGTCTAGCTTTCAACTAAGAATATCAAGAGAACAAAGCAAAATTGATGATAAAAGTAAATTGGAATATTGTTTAACATTACCTGCCCGATCTGAATCATGAAAGTTTATTTTTTACTTGACTGTCCCTGTAATATTTGCTTAAATTTTAGCCAAGTGGCAAGTAAAATGGTTATGGTATATATGGTATAAGCAAGGATATATTTAGGTGTTATGCTTCGATAGGCAATGAAAAATCTGCTGTCCCCTGCAAACTCCCCATCTCCATTTTTTACTCATATTTGCCTCATATATGTTTCTGACAAAAATACTGAGCATATAAATATTCACTTATTTCTAGGGATGGGCAAATGTTTCTAAAAATTTGAAATTTGAAACGAATTTGGATATATTCGTTCATTCAAATCGAATTTCAAATGTTTATATAACATTCTAACATTCTATTTTCGAATTTTCTTTTTCGAATATTTCAATAAAATTTGAAAATATTTGTATGAATAATAGAATGTTTAGGTATGTATTCATTCAATTTAGAAATGTAAAATTCGAATTTGAAATAGTGTTTCTAGTCTACAACTGTGTTTAATAAATGTAATATTCGAATTTGAATGCTACATTCGAATTTGAATTTCCCATTCAAATTCGAAATAGTATTTCTAGTCTAATACTGTTTTTTAAATGTAATATTCAAATTCAAATGCTACATTCAAATTCGAATGTAACATTCAAATTCGAAATAGTATTTCTAGTCTACAACTGTGTTTAATAAATGTAATATTCGAATTTGAATGCTACATTCGAATTTGAATGTAACATTCAAATTCAAAATAGTATTTCTAGTCTAATACTGTGTTTTATAAATGTAATATTCGAATTCGAATGTCACATTCGAATTCGAATGTCACATTCGAATTTGAAATAGTATTTCCAGTCTACAACTGTGTTTTATAAATGTAATATTCGAATTCGAATGTGACCTTCGAATTTGAATGTGACATTCAAATTCGAATGTGACATTAGAATTTGAATGTGTCATTCTAAAATTGTAAATAACATTCGATAATAGAATTATGAAGAATATTCGTTCTTATCAACATTCTATTATGTAAATCGAATTTCTACGATAACATTCGTTCTAACATTCGAATTTGAATATAAACACATTTGTCCATCCCTACTTATTTCCTGCCAGACTCATAGAAAAGTATGCAAAAGTGATTATCCCCTTCTATGAGACAACTTTAGACCAGTTATAATCTATATCTAATTCCTTTGAGAGCTTGGGATCTGCAAGGCATCATGAAACCAAATTGTTCATCAAAATTTTCTTTCCCCCTTAAAACTTTGCTGTCCTAGGCACATACCTAGTTGGCAGTTGGCTTGGCCAAAATATGCCCCTAGGTATATTTATAAGGTACAAAACATTTTTTTGTAATTATTTGAAATCTTTCATGTACCTAGGGTATTCAACTTCTTTATATGGGGGTCCACAGTTTCATTTATTTTTCTGTTAGGTTAACAAATTTGATAAATTTTATGAAAAATATAAACTTTTAATTAGCTTTCAAAAAATTATAGATATTTAGCTTACAGACGGAAAAGGCAATTCTGAATGCATGATCTAAGTCAGGAACATCCAACCTGTTGTAAGAAACTTCCATGAGATTCGCCCTCTTTTTTCCCACAATGGCACCCTGAACGACCGATAATGGCTGACGATCAACAAACACACTGGAACTGATACACTACATACATAGCTGCGTAAATCTAAAGTTACAGATTTTTTTTTTTTTTTTACCTATAATAACATCCCTGTCACCTTCACAGCATCAGAAACATTGACAACATGAAACATAACCAACATCCAACAAGTCCCCTATCAGTGAGTGGGTTAATTGGATTATGGGGTTAATTGAGTCCATGTCCAAAATAGTACGGCATATATTTTTTTTAATTAAAATGTGTTTTAATGTAATTTACTGATTGGTATACACTGGTATTTTTATCTGTATTTATTTTGCAACAGCCAGTTTATTGTAGAAAAGTTTTATTCATGTTTTTGCAGTTACATACGGATGTTTATAGATTTTTGACAAATAATAAAGGATACTGAATATATCATAATCATTAAAAAGGGCTATTGCCGGTGCTGGCATGGGCTGTACAATCTTGTTTTTCTGGTAAGAGCATGTGCAGATTGTTGGCCCATTTGTGTTAACGATCAATCCATGGACTTTGAGCATTTATCAAGTGCCTTACTGACTTTGGCTGTGGAACTTGATGTGTCTATTTTGTGGTTGATAATGTGTCCATTTTGTGGTCGATATTTAGCCAATAAGTTTAGTTTGAATGGATTGTGTTTGCCTATTTGATATTGTCCACTCTTCCTATGGGTGAATTTTCTGGTATCCACTTGGATTCGGTACACTCTTTTTCAAATACGGAAATGTTGTTATTGTTTGTATTGTGATTGCTCCAAAAAAGCTGTCAAAAAATAAATATTGGGTGCTGAAGATGCTTATATTTAAATGGGCATTAAAGTTAATTTCTTATTTTTGTATTAGACATTATTTGCTGCATTGCAAAATATCTAACTACAAAACAAATGGTTTAACCCCTTAATGACCGCAGCACTTTTCCATTTTCTGTCCGTTTGGGACCAAGGCTATTTTTACATTTTTGCGGTGTTTGTGTTTAGCTGTAATTTTCCTCTTACTCATTTACTGTACCCACACATATTATATACCGTTTTTCTCGCCATTAAATGGACTTTCAAAAGATACCATTATTTTCATCATATCTTATAATTTACTATAAAAAACATTATAAAATATGAAGGAAAAATGGAAAAAAACACACTTTTTCTAACTTTGACCCCCAAAATCTGTTACACATCTACAACCACCAATAAACACCCATGCTAAATAGTTTCTAAATTTTGTCCTGAGTTTAGAAATACCCAATGTTTACATCTTCTTTGCTTTTTTTGCAAGTTATAGGGCCATAAATACAAGTAGCACTTTGCTATTTCCAAACCACTTTTTTTCAAAATTAGCGCTAGTTACATTGGGACACTAATATCTTTCAGGAATCCCTGAATATCTATTGACATGTATATATTTTTTTTTAGAAGACATCCCAAAGTATTGATCTAGGCCCATTTTGGTATATTTCATGCCACTATTTCACCGCCAAATGCGATCAAATAAAAAAAATTGTTCACTTTTTCACAAATTTTTTCACAAACTTTAGGTTTCTCACTGAAATTATTTACAAACAACTTATGCAATTATAGAATAAATGGTTGTAAATGCTTCTCTGGGATCCCCTTTGTTCAGAAATAGCAGACATATATGGCTTTGGCTTTGCTTTTTGGTAATTAGAAGGCTGCTAAATGCCACTGCGCACAATACGTGTATTATGCCCAGCATTGAAGGGGTTAATTAGGGAGCATGTAGGGAGCTTCTAGGGTTAATTTTAGCTTTAGTGTAGTGTAGTAGACAACCCCAAGTATTGATCTAGGCCCATTTTGGTATATTTCATGCCACCATTTCACCGCCAAATGCGATCAAAGTAAAAAAAAATGTTAATTTTTCCACAATTTTAGGTTTCTCACTGAAATTATTTACAAACAGCTTGTGCAATTATGGCACAAATGGTTGTAAATGCTTCTCTGGGATGCCCTTTGTTCAGAAATAGCAGACATATATGACTTTGGCGTTGCTTTATGGTAATTAGAAAGTCGCTAAATGCTGCTGCGCATCACACGTGTATTATGGCTAGCAGTGAAGGGGTTAATTAGGTAGTTTGTAGGGAGCTTGCAGGGTTAATTTTAGCTTTAGTGTAGAGATCAGCCTCCCACCTGACACATCCCACCCCCTGATCCCTCCCAAACAGCTCCCTTCTCTCCCCCACCCCACAATTGTCCCCGCCATCTTAAGTACTGGCAGAAAGTCTGCCAGTACTAAAATAAAAGTTTTTTTTTTTTTAAAGAAAAAAAAAAAAAGCATATTTACATATGCTGTGTTTAGGATCCCCCCCTTAACCCCCAACCTCCCTGATCCCCCCCAAAACAGCTCTCTACGCCTCCCTCTCAGCCTTATTGGGGGCCATCTTGGGTACTGGCAGCTGTCTGCCAGTACCCATTTTGAACAATCAAATGTTAATTATTATTTTTTTTTAATTTCTGTAGTGTAGCTCAATCGCCCCCCACCCCCCCACCACCTAAATCACACAAGGGCTTTTTTATTTGTCCCACTTTGTGTTTTGGGGACACATTTTTTCCGTAGTGTAGCGGTTCCCACCCGCTCCCTCCCCGTGCACGCGCCCGCCCCCGCCCCCTCGTGCACGTGCGCACGCCCGCGCGCGCCCCCGGACTCCCCCGCCCACGATCCCGCCCCCCTCCACATGACCAGGGCCATCGATGGCCGCCACCCACCTCCCATACCGGCTCCCACCCACCAACGATACCGGCCATCGATGTCCGGTGCAGAGAGGGCCACAGAGTGGCTCTCTCTGCATCGGATGGCCGTGAAAGGTTATTGCAGGATGCCTCCATATCGAGGCATCACTGCAATAACCGGAAAGCAGCTGGAAGCGAGCAGGATCGCTTCCAGCTGCTTTCCACACTGAGGACGTGCAGGGTACGTTCTCAGGCATTAACTGCCTTTTTTCTGAGGACGTACCCTGCACGTCCTCAGTCGTTAAGGGGTTAAAAGAATTTACAACTATCATCTTCTTAAAAAATATGGATTGTTTCATAGACTTTAGACACGCCCCCTGAAAAGCTTCTAGAATTTTCTTTATCTTTCATCCTTTGCTGTGGCGTATTAGGCACAGATATAAAAAAGTTCCTACACATATCAGCTAATTAGTGTGCAGCATGTAAGAGTGTCAGTGTTCTGCATTTCACGGAATGTGCTCCAGCTTTCTAGTTAAATTACAGTCACCTAGATTAGGAGTTCTGCATTAGCCTTAAAAAGCAGCGTTAAGGGGTCCTAACGCTGCTTTTTATCTAACGCTGGTATTACGAGTCAGGCAGGAAAGGGTCTACCGCTCACTTTCTTTCCGTGACTCGAGGCTACCGCAAATCCCCTTATGTCAATTGCGTATCCTATATTTTCTATGGGATTTGCCTAACGCTGGTATTATGAGTCTTGGAAGAAGTGAGCGGTAGACCCTCTACCGACAAGACTCCAACCGCAAAAAAAGTCAGTAGTTAAGAGCTTTATGGGCTAATGCCGGAACATAAAGCTCTTAACTACAGTGCTACAAAGCACACTAACACCCATAAACTACCTAGGAACCCCTAAACCGAGGCCCCCTCACATCGCAAACCCTATAACATACATTTTTAACCCCTAATCTTCCGACCGGACATCGCCGCCACCTACATTATCCCTATGAACCCCTAATCTGCTGCCCCTAACATCGCCGACACCTATATTATATTTATTAACCCTAATCTGCCGCCCCCAACCTCGCCGCCACCTACCTACACTTATTAACCCCTAATCTGCTGACCGGGCATTGCCGCCACTATAATAAATGTATTAACCCCTAAACTGCCACACTCCCGCCTCGCAAACACTATAATAAATTGTATTAACCCCTAATCTTCCCTCCCTAACATCGCCGCCACCTACCTTCAATTATTAACCCCTAATCTCCCGACCCCAACGTCGCCGCTACTATTATAAAGTTATAAACCACTAAACCTAAGTCTAACCCTAACCCTAACACCCCCCTAAGTTAAATATAATTTAAATTAAACTAAATAAATTTACTATAATGAAAAAAATTATTCCTATTTAAAACTAAATACTTACCTATAAAATAAACCCTAATATAGCTACAATATAACTAATAGTTACATTGTAGCTAGTTTAGGATTTATAATTATTTTACAGGCAACTTTGTATTTATTTTACCTAGGTACAATAGCTATTAAATAGTTAATAACTATTTAATAGCTACCTAGTTAAAATAATTACAAAATTACCTGTAAAATAAATCCTAACCTAAGTTACAATTACACCTAACACTACACTATCAATAAATTAATTAATAAATTAACTACAATTATCTAAACTAAAATACAATTAAATAAACTAAACTATAATACAAAAAAAACAAAACACTAAATTACAGAAAATAAAAAAATAAAAAAAATTACAAAAAGTTTAAACTAATTACACCTAATCTAAGCCCCCTAATAAAATAAAAAAGCCCCCCAAAATAATAAAATGCCCTACCCTATCCTAAATTACAAAGTAATCAGCTCTTTTACCAACCTTTAAAAGGGCTTTTTGCGGGGCATTGCCCCAAAGTAATCAGCTCTTTTACCTGTAAATTAAAATACAATATCCCCCCAACATTACAACCCACCACCCACATACCCCTACTCTAAAACCCACCCAAACCCCCTTAAAAAAAACTAACACTAACCCCCTGAAGATCTCCCTACCTTGAGTCGTCTTCACTCAGCCGAGCCGAATTCTTCATCCAAGCGGGGCAGAAGAGGTCCTCCATCCGGTTGAAGTCTTCATCCAAGCGGGGCAGAAGAGGTCTTCCATCTGATTGAAGTCTTTATCCAAGCGGCATCTTCTATCATCATCCATCCGGAGCGGAGCGGCAGCATCCTGAAGACCTCAGACGCAGAACATCCATCCTGGCCGACAACTTCCCGACGAATGATGGTTCCTTTAAATGACGTCATACAAGATGGCGTCCCTCGAATTCCGATTGGCTGATAGGATTCTATCAGCCAATTGGAATTAAGGTAGGAAAAATCTGATTGGCTGATTCAATCAGCCAATCGGATTGACCTTGCATTCTATTGGCTGATCGGAACAGCCAATAGAATGCGAGGTCAATCCGATTGGCTGATTGGATCAGTCAATCGGATTGAAATTCAATCTGATTGGCTGATTGAATCAGCCAATTAGATTTTTCCTACTTTAATTCTGATTGGCTGATAGAATCCTATCAGCCAATCAGAATTCGAGGGACGCCATCTTGGATGACGTCATTTAAAGGAACCGTCATTCGCCGTTCAGTCGTTGGCCAGGATGGCTGTTCCGCGTCGGAGGTCTTCAGGATGCTGCCGCTCCGCTCCAGATGGATGAAGATAGAAGATGCCGCTTGGATGAACACTTCAATTGGATGGAAGACCTCTTCTGCCCCGCTTGGATGAAGACTTCAACCTGATGGAGGACCTCTTCTGCCCCGCTTGGATGAAGAATTCGGCTCGGCTGAGTGAAGACGAATCAAGGTAGGGAGATCTTCAGGGGGTTAGTGTTAGGTTTTTTTAAGGGGGGTTTGGGTGGGTTTTAGAGTAGGGGTATGTGGGTGGTGGGTTGTAATGTTGGGGGGGTATTAAATTTTAATTTACAGGTAAAACAGCTGATTACTTTGGGGCAATGCCCCGCATAAAGCCCTTTTAAGGGCTGGTAAAAGAGCTGATTACTTTGTAATTTAGGATAGGGTAGGGCATTGTATTATTTTGGGAGTTTTTTTTATTTTATTAGGGGGCTTAGATTAGGTGTAATTAGTTTAAACTTCTTGTATTTTTTTATTTTCTGTAATTTAGTGTTTGTTTTTTTTTGTATTATAGTTTAGTTTATTTAATTGTATTTTAGTTTAGATAATTGTAGTTAATTTATTTAATTAATTTATTGATAGTGT